>NC_141821.1:7821451-7941451 GCF_982586985.1 Callionymus lyra
ATGAAAACATAAATAAATGCATGTTTAACTTTAAGAAGATTTAAAGACGTCTCACCTGGTTTGGGTTTAGGCTTCGCTGGAGGTTTTGGTTCTGTCCGGAAAACATTTACATCAAAAATACACACAATATTAACTCCAGTCACACAATTCGAACTTCTGTTACACATTATTAACTACAGACACACAATTTTAACTTGTGTTACACAATATTAACTCCAGAGACACAATTTTAACTTGTGTTACACAATATTAACTCCAGAGACACAATTTTAACTTGTGTTACACAATATTAACTCCAGACAAACAATTTGAATTTGTGTTACACAATATTAACTCCAGAGACACAATTTTAACTTGTGTTACACAACATTAACTCCAGACACACAATTTGAAATTGTGTTACACAATATTAACTCCAGAGACACAATTGTAACTTGTGTTACACAACATTAACTCCAGACACACAATTTGAATTTGTGTTACACAATATTAACTCCAGAGACACAATTTTAACTTGTGTTACACAATATTAACTCCAGACACACAATTTGAACTTGTGTTACACAATTTGAACTTGTGTTACACAACATTAACTCCAGACACACAATTTGAACTTGTGTTACACAATATTAACTCCAGAGACACAATTTGAACTTGTGTTACACAACATTAACTCCAGACACACAATTTGAACTTGTGTTACACAATATTAACTCCAGACACACAATTTGATCTTGTGTTACACAACATTAACTCCAGACACACAATTTTAACTTGTGTTACACAACATTAATTCCAAACACACAATTTGAACTTTTGTTACACAGACACAAATTCTATCCAACAACACACAATATATTCTCACTTGACGCACAATTTTAGCAGATTCTTAAACTTGTGACAATATAAAAACGATGACAACACAATCTTGACTTTAGCTGCAACAAAACACAACTCCTAACAACTAATGGTCACATGATCTGAAAAAGCTACACAACATTGCTAATTCTCAACACACAAAATAGCTGCTCAGAAGTCAAAGTACACAATATTAACCCATACATCATGCGACATAACAAAAAAACACAAAAACACATGTCGATCAAATATTAAATCATTGCAACACAAGACTCTCGGCTACACAATAACGACAGATTATCAACACAATATACACACACACATTGGATTACACGACACACAGCAACACACAAACGTATCACTAGCATCGTTAATGTGTAAAGTGTGGTCCTACCGCCAGCAGGGGGAGCTGTTGGTTTTCCTGAAAAAAAAGAGACGCATGTTTTACTGTCGACTTCTACTGTAAATACACTAAAAGTTGCGCGTCGCGTTTCTCACCTTCTTCACCCAGAGCGTCGGACAGATCCAAATCCTGAGACAGAACTGCGGCACACACACACACACACACACACACACACACCCCCCCACACACACACACACACACACACACAGTGAGCATGGAACTAGAACTTGGTTCAGTACAATCACATTCCATCAGACACAAAAGCCCAAACTGTTCCCACTAATCCTCCGCATTGGCTCTCTGCGGGTCAAAGGTCAACGACCTGCCCCTAACATTACTGTAAAAGCTTAAAAAAAAAAAGTATTATTATATCATTGTGTATGAGTAACACAATGTAACGTGTGTTAAACCTAAATAAACAACAATAAAACAATTTTAGAAAAATATGAGAGAGTTTCTGGAGATTCACAATAAAAAATACAATTTTTTAATTTATCAAAAAAAAATGTTCTGTGTTAACCTTCATTATTTGCTTTATTTCGTCAAATTAAAAGATAAATATCTACGAGAGGCTTGGATGATTTGAGGTAAAGAAGAAGACGTGGAACATCAAGTGTCTTCTGGGTAAATTTTGAAAATAATATAATAGAATGAAAATAATCTACACAAAGTGTAATAAAGTGTTAACTTGAGGATAAACACACTTTATTCTGAAGGTCTGTAATAGAAAACACCACAATAAGCTTATTTTTGTTCATGAAATCTAACCGGCAGCAGCGTGACATGAGCAGCCAGAACCTTCTGGACCGTTCTCCCCCCACCATGGTATAGAAGCATGGTCTTGTCTTTGATACTGCAGTAGTACACAAAAAAACAAGTGTACAAATCAAAACTTACCTTTTTAGATCAGCTGTGACTTAAGTGCACATTTTATATAGTGATGTTTCTTTCACAATAAAATATATATATATATATATACATATGCGATTTTTTTTTTACAAGTCACAGCTGATCTAAAAATGTAAATACTGATTTGTACACTTGTTTTTTGTGTACTACTGCAGTATCAAGACAAGACCATGCTCATATAAAGAGCACTTCTATATATATTTTATACATCACTATATAGGATTTTTTTTGTCATAAAAAGTGTACTTATATATAAGATACATATAAATACATATATATATATATACATATAAGAATATCTCGCGTTCATTATTAATACTATCTGAAGGTCGCTGGTTCAAAACCAGGCACGCTCTGACGGGCCCTTGAGCAGGACTGATGCTGATGCTGAATATTTGCGCAGCAGCTTTTAACAGCGTGGTGCAGGTGATGGAAGGTTGCTGGTTGGATTCTCTACTTCCAAAGGTGTGTTGCCACGAGGTGTTACTCGAGTGGGGGTCGAGATGGGTGGGGCCCCGCAGGGGAGGATGGAGATCCGTCGATCATGACCTGCGTTAGCGCGATATAAGCCTGTAATTACATGTAACGTATCAAATAAATATTATAAATCTAATAGTAACTATTCAGTACTGAGGTAATAATAGTGTAATAATAGTGAAATAACGGTGAGAGGTGGGGGCGGAAGATGGAGGGGGGCCCGTTACTCGGCCGCACAGCAGCCGGGGACATGTGGGGGTGCGGCAGGACAAAGACTCACCGTCCAGCGGCAGCAGCAGCACCAGCAGCAGGCTCAGACACCCCAGAGGTTTCCCCCACATGTTGGCGAGTCTCCTCGGTCTCTCCGGCACAAGCAAGAAGCGGCGACAGTGAGTTTAGAAGCAGCTTCTCTGACACTGTTGCAGCGAGACCAGCGTCAACTCACAGGACACGCCCACTGCTCCCCTGCACTTCCGCACAGGCCCTTCAAATTAAGAGTTGTGTCCAACTACTACTCGTTTCAACGGTAAAACGGGATAATTATGGATTACCAAATCATTGTTGATTCGTTTGACATGTAACTTTAGATGTATGTGTCAACTATCTTTTATTTATTTAAACCTTAGTAACACAAGTTTCAATTTAAAGTTAAAAAACACTAAAATAAAAGCCTCCTTAATCAACAGTCCAGATAATATTTATGTGACACTTTGTCTGTAAATGACACCCGTAACCTAAACATGGTGGACAATATGTCGTTACGCTGACTGACTTTAGACATTAGTGACGTTACTTTAGTGACGTTACATTAGTGACGTTACATTTAGTGACGTTACATTAGTGACGTTACAATAAGTGACGTTACATTTAGTGACGTTACATTTAGTGACGTTACATTTAGTGACGTTACATTAGTGACGTTACATTTAGTGACGTTACATTAGTGACGTTACATTTAGTGACGTTACATTAGTGACGTTACAATAAGTGACGTTACATTTAGTGACGTTACATTTAGTGACGTTACATTTAGTGACGTTACATTAGTGACGTTACATTTAGTGACGTTACATTAGTGACGTTACAATAAGTGACGTTACATTTAGTGACGTTACATTAGTGACGTTACATTTAGTGACATTACATTAGTGAAGTTAAATTTAGTGACGTTACATTTAGTGACGTTACATTAGTGACGTTAAATTTAGTGACGTTACATTAGTGACGTTACATTAGTGACGTTACATTTAGTGACATTACATTTAATGACGTTAAATTTAGTGATGTTACATTTAGTGACGTTACATTTAGTGACGTTACATTAGTGATGTTACATTAGTGACGTTACATTTAGTGACGTTACATTTAGTGACGTTACATTAGTGACGTTACATTAGTGACGTTACATTAGTGACGTTACATTAGTGACGTTACATTTAGTGACGTTACATATAGTGACATTACATTAGTGACGTTACATTAGTGACGTTACAATAAGTGACGTTATATTAGTTACGTTACATTAGTGACGTTACATTTATTGACATTCCATTAGTGACGTTACATTTAGTGACGTTACATTAGTGACGTTACATTAGTGACGTTACATTAGTGACGTTACATTAGTGACGTTACATTTAGTGACGTTACATTTAGTGACGTTACATTAGTGACGTTACATTAGTGACGTTACATTAGTGACGTTACATTTAGTGACGTTACATTTAGTGACGTTACATTAGTGACGTTACATTAGTGACGTTACATTAGTGACATTACATTAGTGACATTACATTAGTGACGTTACATTAGTGACGTTAAATTTAGTAACGTTACATTAGTGACGTTACATTAGTGACGTTACAATAAGTGACGTTCCAATTAGTGACGTTTCATTTATTGATGTTACATTAAGTTACATTACATTTGGTGACGTTACATTTAGTGACGTTCCAATTAGTGACGTTTCATTTATTGATGTTACATTAAGTTACATTACATTTGGTGACGTTACATTTAGTGACGTTACATTAGTGACGTTACATTAGTGACGTTAAATTTAGTGACGTTAAATTTAGTGACGTTACATTAGTGACGTTACATTAGTGACGTTACAATAAGTGACGTTACATTAGTGACGTTACATTAGTGACGTTACATTTAGTGACGTTACATTAGTGACGTTACATTAGTGACGTTACATTAGTGACGTTACATTAGTGACGTTACATTAGTGACGTTACATTAGTGACGTTACAATAAGTGACGTTACATTTAGTGACGTTACATTTAGTGACGTTACATTTAGTGACGTTACATTAGTGACGTTACATTTAGTGACGTTACATTAGTGACGTTACATTTAGTGACGTTACATTTAGTGACGTTACATTAGTGACGTTACATTAGTGACGTTACATTTAGTGACGTTACATTTAGTGACGTTACATTAGTGACGTTACATTTAGTGACGTTACATTTAGTGACGTTACATTAGTGACGTTACATTTAGTGACGTTACATTTAGTGACGTTACATTAGTGACGTTACATTAGTGACGTTACATTAGTGACGTTACATTTAGTGACGTTACATTAGTGACGTTACATTTAGTGACGTTACATTTAGTGACGTTACATTAGTGACGTTACATTTAGTGACGTTACATTAGTGACGTTACATTTAGTGACGTTACATTTAGTGACGTTACATTTAGTGACGTTACATTAGTGACGCTACATTTAGTGACGTTACATTTAGTGACGTTACATTAGTGACGTTACATTTAGTGACATTACATTAGTGAAGTTAAATTTAGTGACGTTACATTTAGTGACGTTACATTAGTGACGTTAAATTTAGTGACGTTACATTAGTGACGTTACATTAGTGACGTTACATTTAGTGACATTACATTTAATGACGTTAAATTTAGTGATGTTACATTTAGTGACGTTACATTTAGTGACGTTACATTAGTGATGTTACATTAGTGACGTTACATTTAGTGACGTTACATTTAGTGACGTTACATTAGTGACGTTACATTAGTGACGTTACATTAGTGACGTTACATTAGTGACGTTACATTTAGTGACGTTACATATAGTGACATTACATTAGTGACGTTACATTAGTGACGTTACAATAAGTGACGTTATATTAGTTACGTTACATTAGTGACGTTACATTTATTGACATTCCATTAGTGACGTTACATTTAGTGACGTTACATTAGTGACGTTACATTAGTGACGTTACATTAGTGACGTTACATTAGTGACGTTACATTAGTGACGTTACATTTAGTGACGTTATATTTAGTGACGTTACATTAGTGACGTTACATTAGTGACGTTACATTTAGTGACGTTACATTTAGTGACGTTACATTAGTGACGTTACATTAGTGACGTTACATTAGTGACATTACATTAGTGACATTACATTAGTGACGTTACATTAGTGACGTTAAATTTAGTGACGTTACATTAGTGACGTTACATTAGTGACGTTACAATAAGTGACGTTCCAATTAGTGACGTTTCATTTATTGATGTTACATTAAGTTACATTACATTTGGTGACGTTACATTTAGTGACGTTACATTAGTGACGTTACATTAGTGACGTTAAATTTAGTGACGTTAAATTTAGTGACGTTACATTAGTGACGTTACATTAGTGACGTTACAATAAGTGACGTTACATTAGTGACGTTACATTAGTGACGTTACATTTAGTGACGTTACATTAGTGACGTTACATTAGTGACGTTACATTAGTGACGTTACATTAGTGACGTTACATTAGTGACGTTACATTTAGTGACGTTACATTAGTGACGTTACATTAGTGACGTTACATTAGTGACGTTACATTTAGTGACGTTACATTAGTGACGTTACATTTAGTTGCATTACAATTATTGACGTTACAATTAGTGACGTTACATTTGGTGACGTTACATTTAGTGACGTTACATTAGTGACGTTACATTTAGTGACGTTACATTAGTGACGTTAAATTTAGTGACGTTACATTAGTGACGTTACATTAGTGACGTTACAATAAGTGACGTTCCAATTAGGGACGTTACATTTAGTGACGTTACATTTAGTGACGTTACAATTAGTGACGTTACATTTAGTGACGTTACATTTAGTGACGTTACATTTATTGACGTTACATTAGTGACGTTACATTTAGTGACGTTACATTAGTGACGTTACATTTAGTGACGTTACATTAGTGACGTTACATTAGTGACGTTACATTAGTGACGTTACATTTAGTGACGTTACATTAGTGACGTTACATTAGTGACGTTACATTAGTGACGTTACATTTAGTGACGTTACATTAGTGACGTTACATTAGTGACGTTACATTAGTGACGTTACATTAGTGACGTTACATTTAGTGACGTTACATTAGTGACGTTACATTTAGTTGCATTACAATTATTGACGTTACAATTAGTGACGTTACATTTGGTGACGTTACATTTAGTGACGTTACATTAGTGACGTTACATTTAGTGACGTTACTTTAGTGACGTTACATTAGTGACGTTACATTTAGTGACGTTACAATTAGTGACGTTACAATTAGGGACGTTACATTTAGTGACGTTACATTTAGTGACGTTACATTAGTGACGTTACATTTAGTGACGTTACATTAGTGACGTTACATTAGTGACGTTACATTTAGTGACGTTACATTAGTGACGTTACATTTAGTGACGTTACATTTAGTGACGTTACATTTAGTGACGTTACATTTAGTGACGTTACATTAGTGACGTTACATTAGTGACGTTACATTAGTGACGTTACATTAGTGACGTTACATTTGGTGACGTTACATTAGTGACGTTACATTAGTGACGTTACATTAGTGACGTTACATTAGTGACGTTACATTAGTGATGTTACATTAGTGACGTTACATTTAGTGACGTTACATTAGTGACGTTACATTTAGTGACGTTACATTAGTGATGTTACATTAGTGACGTTACATTTAGTGACGTTACATTAGTGACGTTACATTAGTGACGTTACATTAGTGATGTTACATTAGTGACGTTACATTTAGTGACGTTACATTAGTGACGTTACATTTAGTGACGTTACATTAGTGATGTTACATTAGTGACGTTACATTTAGTGACGTTACATTAGTGACGTTACATTAGTGACGTTACATTTAGTGACGTTACATTAGTGACGTTACATTTAGTGACGTTACATTTAGTGACGTTACATTAGTGATGTTACATTAGTGACGTTACATTTAGTGACGTTACATTAGTGACGTTACATTAGTGACGTTACATTTGGTGACGTTACATTAGTGACGTTACATTAGTGACGTTACATTAGTGACGTTACATTAGTGACGTTACATTAGTGACGTTACATTAGTGACGTTACATTTAGTGACGTTACATTAGTGACGTTACATTTAGTGACGTTACATTAGTGATGTTACATTAGTGACGTTACATTTGGTGACGTTACATTAGTGACGTTACATTAGTGACGTTACATTAGTGACGTTACATTAGTGACGTTACATTAGTGACGTTACATTAGTGACGTTACATTAGTGACGTTACATTTAGTGACGTTACATTAGTGACGTTACATTTAGTGACGTTACATTAGTGACGTTACATTAGTGACGTTACATTTAGTGACGTTACATTAGTGACGTTACATTAGTGACGTTACATTAGTGAAGTTACTTTAGTGACGTTACATTTAGTGACGTTACATTAGTGACGTTACATTTAGTGACGTTACATTTAGTGACGTTACATTAGTGAAGTTACATTAGTGACGTTACATTTAGTGACGTTACATTAGTGACGTTACATTTAGTGACGTTACATTAGTGACGTTACATTAGTGACGTTACATTTAGTGACGTTACATTAGTGACGTTACATTAGTGACGTTACATTAGTGACGTTACATTAGTGACGTTACGTAACAATGTGTGACGCTAACATGATGGACGTAACAATAGTTGCGATGGTTGATGCTATGATGGGTGACGTCATGCTGATTGGCCTTATTTTGAGTGACATCTCGATGTTGGAGGTTACAATACGTGACGTAACAATAACATACCCAGTAAAAGTAATGTCAAAATGTGTTACAGAAATTAATTTGAAGAGAGACGGTCCAATAATATTCTATTAACACTTTATTAAGTGAAAGAAAATATTATGTATAAACAATGTTACGTGTCATAAAAACAGTATAATAATCATGGATTACCATATTGAAGGTTCTTGACTAAGATCTCTAAATTAAGAAGATATTAAATAGTTTTTTATGTTCAAGAAATGAAAAAAGTGAAATCTTTTTTTAATTTTTTTTTTATCATTGGAAATATATTTTAAAAAAAAGGTTCCTTTCAAAGCCACTGGTGTCAATTATTCTCAGCTGCGTTTCTCTTACTTAAAGATTCCTCAAGTTGTCGTGAAACGGTCACGATTTCGATCGTCTCGTGTTAGTGGAGCTGTCAATCACGCGGGGTGGGCGGGGCCACAGTCCTCCAGTCGCGTCGGAACCAGCAGCAGGACTCCCGAGCAGACTGGGTTCACTCCGAACCGAAGCTCGCTGCGTGGAGATGGGGGATAAAACTGGGACCAGGTAAGACTGCGTTCTTGACGATCAACCCCCGCCTGACGAGAGTCAACACGAGCCGCAGAGATCCGGTCGTGTTTACCTGGAGCGGTGACACCAGACCTCCGTCGTTTTCACCTGATTTTAACGCGAGAGGCGACGGTTCTTGGTCTGTGCGATCATCTGACATAATGTCGTCTTTTGATTTAAAGCTGACTTCAATTCTTAAAAATCCATGTCGAATGATATTACCGCCGAAACGCTCAACGGGAACCACAGAATGCAACGTTCTACCTGCTGATCTTTGAATGCAAATGAAACTTAGTGTTTTGATCATTTTCTCCTTAAAGGGTCGTTTTTTGAGCTTTGAATTCTTGTGCAACTTCCCTCTAAAAATATGTTAGACTGAGGAAGTGAGTGAGATCTTGAGTTTTGAGGAACAAAAACATTATTTTGAAGCATAAAAACATTATTTTGAAGCATAAAAACATTATTTTGAGGAATAAAAATACTATTTTGAGGAATAAAAGGGAGGAAAAATAAACAAATATGCAGATATTAATAAATTAAATCGAATGATTCGTATTATATTAAATATATGATAAATATGTAAACATATAAATATTTAGAGATGAGTCACTCAAAACCAGTCAGTCGGAACAGAAGAGTCAACAGTGTGTGTTTACAAAAGGTCTTCCATGTCACTGTTCACTCGTCAACCTTCTGTCTCGGAGGCAACATTTTTTACATTTTTCTATTTACATCGTACTTGTCGAGTCACTAATTCAAGGTAAAAAATTAAACTTGCAGTTTACTTCCATTATAAGCTGAAGAGAAAGGAATGTTCAACGTTTGTTGGAAAGCACGAGCTGGCCCTCGGAGTGACGGGTGGGTTCCTCTAGGAAGTGGAGGGTATTTTTGTTGTGCTGTCAGGATGTGCATTTGGTCATTGCCCTTGTTTTTCTTTCCTCTTAAAGTACGAGCCAGCACATTCCTTCAGGTTGTATCCCTGAAGTTTTCTTCAATCTGCAGCCGTCGGCACAAAATTGGCGGCGCTGGCCCCCGGGGGCCGCTGCCATGACACTGCTTTCATGTCGAGTCGCTGGAGAGACCCTGAGGTTGGCTGGTTAATAACAAAGCTTTGCCGTTTGGTCACGTTTCCTGGTATACGCTTCACCCCACTTCCTGTTTAACTGCAGGACATGCACTGGTTTGTTTTCAGGTTTTTTTTAGTTTTTTTTTAGGGTCTTGATCCCGCCCACTGCCTACATTATTAGAATTGCCTCGTCCGCTTCATTTAACTGGGATTATTGTTGAAGGAGAGGCGAGGCTAGAGGGCATGACACGCTTCAGACGTGGTTTATTTTTGAAAGAGCACTTCTTATTTCGTTCAAGTTCAAAATAATTAACTTATTTGGACTTTTTGACTGATTTTTTTTCCATCTCCTCAACAAATCTCTCCTCGGGGATGATGAATCTTCCACTCTGCATTGTAATCTAATCACGCCCACATGACGGCGCTGGGGGGGGGGGGGGGGGGCTGCACACTCTGTGCTGTCATGAAAATGTCAGCAAGAACCTGCTGTTTCTATGACTCTGGGGTGTAAAAATGAGTCCTAGTTTGTCGCCTCCTATGGGCCTGAGCGGGTCCCCCTCTTTACTACCGGGCGTGGAAACAGAAAGTGAGGGATGAGTTTCACACTTGACAACAACCACAGACACATTTCACTTTCCAAGATGCTGTTGGTCGTCCAGCAGACTCCAAGGTAACGTAAACCTCGTGGCGAGAGAGGTCAGAAGAAGTGAACCACAAGTTGAAATGTCAAATGCTCCCGATCTCATGATTCACTTTCCCCACCCACGTCAATCTGTCAGCCCATTTTAATTAGAAATGTGATGGGAAAATCCCATTTTTTAAAAGGATTTTCAATCAGTAGATTATAATTGCATTGTCTATCTCAGAGTGATTGAACAGTTGATGACGGTACGGTCTGTCATGTTTTAATTAGGAAAAACACATTTCTGACATAGTTTGTATAAAAACTAGTTGAGCTTGTAAAAATACAGATACACTTAAATGTTTTTTTCAACACAAGGTATTGATTTCAACTCTATCAATTTATTTTGGCTTTCAAATCATGTTTTATTTTTATCATGTTTTTATGGTTTAAGTGTGTAAACCTTTTTTTTTACAATTACCAAATACTAACAGCATTTGTTCATTTTTGAGTTGCTATTATACTTGCGCTGGATGGCAGCAGTCCATTGCGTCCTGCAGATACAGTAACAGAACCAATGGAATCCCGGCAATGGCTGAGGACGAGAGGATACAGTGACTCCAGCAGCTTTTAAAGCCGATGTTTGGACATATTTTGGTTTGAAAACAAATGAAAGCAGTTACAACTTTGTCATAAATCACAATATATTATTATCATATCGTTGCCCTCTATCGTGATATGTATCGTATTGACCTCTAGAGGTGTTATGAGGCAGTATAAGTATATAAGTATTGCTATGTTTTAACCCAAGATGATGTCATTATTCTTATGAAGCTTCATGAAACAGTGTCATATTTTTAGAGGCAGTAGGTGGCATCCTCAGTTTATAATGACGTCAATAGAAAAAAACTGTTATAAATAATAGGTCATAGAGCAGAGAGTGACACCTAGTGGATTCTGAAAATAACACAATGTTTCATGAAGCTTCATCAACGCATCGCTAATAGATTGTTCTGCTCAGAGAATATTGTAATGGAATGATTAACATTGGAGGCACATTTCATTTTTGGAAGCCACAAGATTAGTGTCAAAGCATCAGATAATCCTAACAACATGGCCGCCGTCCTTAATTGAAAGGAAGCGGGTCAAGCGATCCAAGACAATTTTTTTAGGGTAGCGAGTGTAGGAGCCCCCGATAGAAATAGGAATAACACCCAGGCTAAGTAATTTATATTTGTAGAGGACTTTTCATGACCAGGGTCAGAAAGCGCTTAAACAATCAAAACAATACACAATAAAATATATACTAAAAGGTCAAGATAACACAGAGACAAACACATCTAGAAGCATTAACAACAAACATAGGACACAGACAACAGAATACAGTGTAATGTGTGGATGAAGCTTCATGAAGCCTCAGTAGACAAGGTGTGAGGTTTTAATTGAAAAGATGTTTAAAGCGATAGATTTTTAGGGAAAAGAGCGATACATTCGATATAAAGCTTCATGAAGCTTCGTCGACAGAACACAACATGGTGCAGCAGAAACCATTTTTCTTTTCAGCAGCGGCTCCTAAAAAGCGTTGTTGTGATGATGACATGAGGCATCATTAGGAGTGGCACAGACAGAGGATTAGTCTCGGGGAATAAATCAGATAATTTCAGACCTTTTCCCAAAACACCAGTCGCTGCAGCCTGATGAATCTGCAGCTTTTCCCACAGACGAGATGTAGGAGAAACACTTGCAACTGCAATAACATTCATGTGTCCTTGATATGAGAAGTTGAGATAAATGTTTTTAATTTTCTCTTACCTCAGTGTCCACAGGCCATAAAGTGGTGCAATAAAAACTGTTCTGAAAATGGAGGAGAAAGCAATTATCTCATCTCTTTGCCCGCATAGTTTGTATGTTGGGTCAGAAATAAAACCAGATTTCAATCTAGTTTTCGCCACAAAGTAACAGATGCTACACTGCAGGATAGCGGTGTGTTTTGTCAAGAATTTGTGTTACGAGAAGTAACGTGATACAGTGGTAACCCTATGATACATTGTGATATTGTAGTAACAAACATTTATGTGTTGTATTGTCGAGTACTTGACTCTGGTGTTGCAGTATTTACAGACCACATGACTCTTGACCAAAGTCGTAACTACTTTCATTTGTTTTCAAACCAAAATATGTCCAAATGTCAGCTTTGAAAGCTGCAGGAGTCACTGTATCCTCTCGTCCTCAGTCGTCACCGGGATCTTGTGGGATTTCTTCCTTTAAATGCAGAGGACGCAACGACTTCTTCAATCCAGTGTCCAGGAGTTTAATTGTAACCCAAAAATGAACAAACGCTGTACATATCTGCCTATTGATTGTGTATATTTTAATTTACACACACTTTTTAAAAATACAAACCATAAAACAACTATGATAAAATAGTGTTCAGTTGAACACAGTCTTGTGGAATATATATATATTTTATATCGTTGTTTTCTCAAACCTCCTGCAGGATGATACACTCAGGAATACTGGGTAGTTATTTTCTTATGAAGCTTCATGAAACAGTGTCATTACTTTCAGGGTCCACTGGATGTCACTCTTTGCTCTACAATCTATTGCTTTAAAAATCTATCTTTTAAATCCTCACATCATTGTAAGCTGAGGGCGCCACCTACTGACCTCTAAAAATATGACACTGTTTCATGAAGCTTCACATATGCATGGTATGTTTTTGGACTCGTTCATTTAATGGACTCACCAAGTGTGTAACCTGCGTCTCAACCCTTCGTGTCAGAGTTGATTTATTGAACTCGTGGTCAAATGTGTGTCTGTTCTTTTCCAGAGTCTTTAAAAAAGCCAGTCCGAACTGCAAGGTAAAGATATATGTCAGAAGATATAGTTTTCTTTTCTTCATCTGAAATGATTGTTTGTTTTTTCCTCTTCAATAGCTCACAGTGTATTTGGGAAAGCGTGACTTTGTGGATCACTCAGACCATGTCGACCCAGTCGGTGAGTCCAGACAACAGAGGATCCCGTTGACTTCAGAGTGGATTTAAAACCTGCTCGGTGTATTTTCAGATGGCGTGCTGCTCATAGATCCAGAGTATCTGAAAGATAGAAAAGGTAAAAAAAACAAAACTCTTCCTGATCCTTCAGTTAAGAGCTGAACTGGTTCTTGCTCCGCAGTCTTTGTGACTCTGACCTGCGCCTTCCGGTATGGCCGCGAGGACCTGGATGTGCTGGGCCTGTCCTTCCGTAAGGATCTTTACGTGAGCACCTTCCAGGCCTTCCCGCCGCTGCTGGAGAACAAGAAGCCGCTGAGCTACCTGCAGGAGAGACTTCTGAAGAAGCTGGGCCAACATGCTCACCCCTTCAACTTCACGGTGAGTCTTCTCCTGTTTATGGTCCCAAAGTAAACAACGTGAGTTCAAGAACATTTGCTTCAGCGTCTGCTCAGCAAATATCTGCCTCTGTTTTTCTTCTGGGGCCTGGAAAAACTGGATTGAACTGTGACTTCAACATGCATGAAACTTTTAACCGACAACCTTTGTTATACATACATACATACATACATACATACATACATACATACATACATACATACATAGAAACATACATACATAGAAACATACATAGAAACATACATACATACATACATACATACATACATACATACATACATACATACATACATACATACATAGAAACATACATACATACATACATAGAAACATACATAGAAACATACAAAGAAACATACATAGAAACATACATACATACATACATACATGCATGCACGCATACATACATACATACATACATACATACATACATACATACATACATACATACATACATACATACATGCATACATACATACATACATACATACATACATACATACGACCTACACCACTGCATATCTATTTATGGAAGCCAGAGAGGTCGCTCACCTTGACCCAGAGATAACACAAGGGATACCACTAACACATTTGTTTTCAAGCCTTCCGGTCCCCTTGACCCTGAGATAACACAAGGGATACCACAAACCCATTTGTTTTCAAGCCTTTCGGTCTCCTTGACCCTGAGATAACACAAGGGATACCACTAACACATTTGTTTTCAAGCCTTCCGGTCTCCATGACCCTGAGATAACACAAGGGATACCACAAACAACATTTGTTTTCGAGCCTTCGGGTCTCCTTGACCCTGAGAAAACAAAAGGGATACCGCAAAAACATTTGTTTTCGAGCCTTCCGGTCTACTTGACCCTGAGATAACACAATGGATACCACAAACACATTTGTTTTCAAGTCTTCGGGTCTCCTTGACCCTGAGATAACCCAAGGGATACCACAAACAACATTTGTTTTCGAGCCTTCGGGTCTCCTTGACCCTGAGAAAACAAAAGGGATACCGCAAAAACATTTGTTTTCGAGCCTTCCGGTCTACTTGACCCTGAGATAACACAATGGATACCACAAACACATTTGTTTTCAAGTCTTCGGGTCTCCTTGACCCTGAGATAACCCAAGGGATACCACAAACACATTTGTTTTCAAGCCTTCGGGTCTCCTTGGCCCTGAGAAAACAAAAGGGATACCACAAACACTTTTTTTTCAAGCCTTCGGGTCTCCTTGACCCTGAGAAAACAAAAGGGATACCACAAAAACATTTGTTTTCGAGCCTTCCGGTCTACTTGACCCTGAGATAACACAAGGGATACCACAAACGCATTTGTTTTCAAGTCTTCGGGTCTCCTTGACCCTGAGATAACACAAGGGATACCACAAACACATTTGTTTTCAAGCCTTTCGGTCTCCTTGACCCTGAGATAACACAAGGGATACCACAAACACATTTGTTTTCAAGCCTTTCGGTCCCCTTGACCCTGAGATAACACAATGGATACCACAAACACATTTGTTTTCAAGTCTTCGGGTCTCCTTGACCCTGAGATAACACAAGGGATACCACAAACCCATTTGTTTTCAAGCCTTTCGGTCTCCTTGACCCTGAGATAACACAAGGGATACCACAAACACATTTGTTTTCAAGCCTTCCGGTCTCCTTGACCCTGATAAAACACCGCGGGTTAGAGATCATTATCATGTCTATGTGTATCAATCTCAGCAACACTCACAGTTCTTCAGAATGTTGTACAGTAAGTACGTGTTATGTAATTACAGATGTTGCTCTGCTGAGAGTTGGTTTGTTTGGATGTCTTAGATTCCTCAGAACCTGCCCTGCTCGGTGACCCTCCAGCCCGGCCCCGAGGACACCGGGAAGGCGTGTGGCGTGGACTACGAGCTTCAGGCGTTCTGTGCAAAAATGGTCGACGAAAAGCTCCACCAAAGGTCCATTTTTTTTGAACTAGACATTTGGTGTTTTCTGTTGCTTCTCTCGTGTCTCCAATCATCCTCAGAGTTTTCCCTCCGCCGTCCCTCATGCTGCTCTGATGAACTTCTCCTAATTGTTCAGGAATTCAGTGCGACTCGTGATCCGGAAGGTTCAGTACGCTCCGGAGAAACAAGGCCCTCAGCCCACGGCGGAGATGAGTCGCAGCTTCCTGATGTCTGACAGGTCTTTGAACCTGGAGGTGTCCCTTGATAAGGAGGTCAGAGTCTCTTCTTTCCTCCACCATAAACCTCTTCACCTGTTTTTATAGCATCACATAAAACAGCAGCCGGGCGTCCATTAGTCGTCAAGATCCATCTTTTCAGAGTGCGAGCTGTGAACGACAAAATCATTATTTTTCGTTTATTTTACGAAGACATTTTTGATCAAACAATGACGAAAAGAAAGTGAGAGAATCTGTCATTACTTCACTCACTTTAATATTGAAGCATGAAAGAGATAAACTAGTAAAAAAAACTTAACTCCTACTACTTTGAGTAGTTTAGTGTAGTTCAGTTTATTTTAAAAGGACAAGGTGTGTATTAGCAAGAAACTGGTGATACGATACGTACTGTATCATATACAGGAACAACAATACGATATATTCTGATGTAATGGGATATATCGTAATACTTTAGTAACAATTATATATGTGTAGTATTGTCCAGTACTTGACTCTGATGTTGTGATAGTGTAGTAACAACTATATATGTGTAGTATTGTCCAGTACTTGACTCTGGTGTTGTGATACTGTAGTAACAAGTGTATATGTGTAGTATTGTCCAGTACTTGACTCTGGTGTTTTAATAGTGTAGTAACAATTATATATTTGTAGTATTGTCCAGTACTTGACTCTGGTGTTGTGATAGTGTAGTAACAACTATATATGTGTAGTATTGTCGAGTACTTGGCTCTGGTGTTGTAATAGTGTAGTAACAATTATATATGTGTAGTATTGTCCAGTACTTGACTCTGGTGTTGTGATAGTGTAGTAACAACTATATATGTGTAGTATTGTCGAGTACTTGGCTCTGGTGTTGTAATAGTGTAGTAACAATTATATATGTGTAGTATTGTCCAGTACTTGACTCTGGTGTTGTGATAGTGTAGTAACAACTATATATGTGTAGTATTGTCGAGTACTTGGCTCTGGTGTTGTAATAGTGTAGTAACAACTATATATGTGTAGTATTGTCCAGTGCTTGACTCTGGTGTTGTGATACTGTAGTAACAAGTGTATATGTGTAGTATTGTCCAGTACTTGACTCTGGTGTTGTGATAGTGTAGTAACAATTATATATGTGTAGTATTGTCCAGTACTTGGCTCTGGTGTTGTAATAGTGTAGTAACAACTATATATGTGTAGTATTGTCCAGTGCTTGACTCTGGTGTTGTGATACTGTAGTAACAAGTGTATATGTGTAGTATTGTCCAGTACTTGACTCTGGTGTTGTGATAGTGTAGTAACAATTATATATGTGTAGTATTGTCCAGTACTTGACTCTGGTGTTGTGATAGTGTAGTAACAACGATAAATGTGTAGTATTGTCCAGTACTTGACTCTGGTGTTGTGATAGTGTAGTAACAAGTATATATGTGTAGTATTGTCCAGTACTTGACTCTGGTGTTGTGATAGTGTAGTAACAAGGATATATGTGTAGTATTGTCCAGTACTTGACTCTGGTGTTGTGATAGTGTAGTAACAAGTATATATGTGTAGTATTGTCCAGTACTTGACTCTGGTGTTGTGATAGTGTAGTAACAAGTATATATGTGTAGTATTGTCCAGTACTTAACTCTGGTGTTGTAGTATTTACAGACCACATGACTCTTGACAAAAGTCGTAACTACTTTCATTTGTTTTCAAATTATGTCCAAACGTCAGCTTTAAAAGCTGCTGTAGTCACTGTATCCTCTCGTCCTCAGTCATCGCCAGGATATCATTTATCCTTTAGCTAGGGGATCTGATGACCGCTGCCATCTAGAGGCCAGATGTTTAATTGCAAAAAAAAATGAACACCATGAATATTTGCAAGTTAAATATAAACCATCAAAAAAAGTAAGATAGAAAATAAAATATGATCTTTCCATACAGTGCTGTTAAGTATTGTATACATAAATATCACAACAGGAATTGGAAAATATTGCAATATATTGGTGCATCAATATTTTCTTGCGCGCCTAATTTTAAATGTTTTGGAATATAGAATCAGTTTACAAAAAGGTATTCATCCCAGCTATGGAACCAAGAGAAGTTTGAGTCGTGTGGGACTAATCTTGAGAGATAAAAAAGATTAGTAGCAAAGAAATATCAAGATGACGACAAATGTTTTACAGGTAATATATGTAATATATATAATATATTTCCAGATCTGAACTAGGCCTGGATCTAGATCCAACTCTCCTGAACTTGACTCAAAACGACTTCTCTCCGCGAGTGAACGGCTCGACCTGAAAATGTAACAAAAATAAAAACCTTAATATAAAATCTTTTTTATGTCTTCTGTAAACATTTTACTTCAACATTGGTCTGTTTTTTGTTTTTTTATAACACCATTTATATTGGACCTGGACAAGATGCGAAAGCTCATCCTTTGGGTAAATAAAACAACAAATAAATAACTAAAAACAAATCAATCCGGAGCTTCTATTCACACTTTACTGGGCCGTCGGAAGCGTCAATCCATGTCATTAAATCTATAACAGAGGTCGACTCCACAGCTGTTAAATCGTTGTCATGGTCACGTCTCTCTCCAGCTCTACTACCACGGCGAGCCGATCAACGTGAACGTCCACGTCACCAACAACTCCACCAAGACGGTGAAGCGGCTGAAGATCTCAGGTCAGCTCCTCTCTTTTTTTGAAGCTCCGTCCACGGAAGTTAACGTGAAGCGTCTCCTCCCTCAGTGCGTCAGTACGCCGACATCTGTCTCTTCTCCACCGCCCAGTACAAGTGTCCGGTCGCCGTCGTGGAGGCAGAGTGAGAAGATGTTCCTTCAAAATAAAAGTTGCATGATGTCGCACGTGGTCGTGGAATTAGAGACAAACTGGGTCATTTGAGAACTTTCAGACTCGGATCAAAAACATTATTAGTGTTAATTGAATGCAATCGTTTCTATATTAAAAGGTTTATTTGACTAAATTTAATATAAATTTAAGTTATTCAAAATTATCATTATTCTTCTGCACATACAGTTGGAAATTGTAACTTCAATAATCCAAAGCAGAATTTTCTAAATTCAATATTTTCTTATTAATAGCCTTTTTAATTCAATATAAAACTGGTGGCACAATAATACACACTTTTTTATATTGAATTTAAAATGATACAAATCAAAGAATATTGAATTTGTGAAATTTATTTTTGTATAATTGGACTCAGAATATCAAACTCTATGTGTAAATAAAACATTTATTCATTTTAACAAACATTACATTTTTTTTGTCTCACTTCCCTGGTTGGGGGGGCAACTTTCTGTGTGGAGTTTGTATGTTCTCCCCGTGTTGTGTGGGTTTACTCTGGACACTCCGGTTTCCTCCCACAGTCCAAAAACATACATAGGTTGATTAAGAACTTGGAAAAAAATGTCTGTAGCTATGAGAGTGTGTTTGTGAATGGTTGTCTGTCTTTTAGTTCCCTGAGACAGACTGGCGTCCTGTCCAGTGTGTCCCTTAACAGGAGACTGGGACCGCGACCCCCATAAAGGAACAAGCGTCAGAAAATGAATTAATTAATTCTTTCGTATATAGAAATGATTGAATTCAAGTATTCAAAAAAATGATTCAATACTTAACCTTTGTGTTATCTCTGGGTCAAGGTCAACGTCAAAAACATTTGTTTTACCCAGAGATACCTTGACCCAGAAATAGCACAAGGGTTAAAAAAAAAACAAGAACATCTCAATAATAAAATTCAAAGTTTAAACATTTTTTAATGTTTAAACCAACCACTGACCCAGGTCTACTTCCAATAAGTCAAAAGATACTATATACTATACTATTTAGAGCTATAATTTGGTCTCTCTCTCCTTCAGTGACCAGGTCTCTCCCAGCTCCACCTTCTGCCATGTCTACACCTTGACCCCCGTCCTGGGGACCAACAGGGAGAAGAGAGGCTTGGCTCTGGACGGCAAGCTGAAGCACGAGGACACCAACCTGGCCTCCAGCAGCATGTAGATACACACACACACACGCACACGCACACGCACACGCACACGCACACGCACACGCACACGGTGATTGAAACCAAGCTGTATAAATTCAACTTCTTTTTGGTTTTGACAGAATGAAGGACGGATCAAGTAAGGAGATGATGGGCATCATGGTTTCCTACAAAATAAAAGTCAAACTGGTGGTGTCACGCGGAGGGTAGGTGAACTTGAAAGACATTCAATTTAAATCGGGAAATGAGTTGGTGTCGCCACCGTTGCAACAATGTTTTAGGCCAGAGCGGAATTTCTTAACTTCTTCAATTGAATTAGTGTAGTTTCAACGGTGCAGCCCTATTGGTTGCCATGTTATCAGTTAAACAACATTTCTTATCCTTTATTTGGGGAAAAGATAGTTATCATTTTTAAATGGTAATGCAACGACTAAATATCCCATAATGCAACAGTTGCATGTATTCTAATTGGTCAGTATTAATCATGTTCATTTAGATAAGTTTTCTTATTACATTTACTTTTGCATCCTTTTCCGCACTAGTAAAAATAGTTTTTACATCAGTATAACCACTTATTCTTCAACCTGAGACATGCTTAGTGTGTATGGACGTCATTTTCTTTTTACACTATTGTTTTTCTGAAGCGAGAGAGTCGTAGATTACAGACTCGCTAAAATATATTAAACTGTCTGAAGACGATGACCAGACAGGAAACATTGATTCATGAAACAGATGGATTTTCTATTTTTAAAAGAAAATAAATTGCTTAAAAATTCACTCTCCATTTATCCTGACGAGTCAAATTGATGACTCAGTTTGATGTTTTTCAGGTCAGTGAAGGTAGACATTTACTCTGAGGTGTTGTCAGGACTGCAGACTAGTTCCATGTTAGCGTTCCTCACTTTCAGAAAAAAGCGAAAAGTTATCTTTGAACCACTGACGATTGATTCTGTGGCACATAGAACACGTCACGTCCAAAGAATACTGATCGATTTGTTTGACTTGAAGCGATGTCGCGGTCGAGCTTCCGTTCGTGTTGATGCATCCGAAGCCGGCGGAGCAGCCGACCACGGCGCCACCAACAGGTGAGACAACATGTCAACATCATCTTTATCTCTAACAAAAAAGAACCACTTGTTCTGAACCGACTCCTCGTGTTTTGTGATGACAGAGGCCGACGTTGCCGTGGACACTAATCTTATTGAGTTTGAGATGAAGTAAGTGAGATTCTCCTTTTTCCTCTCGACGCCACAGGAAGTGGCTCCGTATTAAACTTGTCTCATATTTCTTCTTCATCTTTTGGGTTTTATTGCCAAATTGCATCCATTAGCCACATTAGCACATGCTATCGATTCTTTATCCGACACAACATTTGACCAGGAGTGTTTTCTACATCATTTATTCGCCAAAAGTGACTCATTAGCTCTTTACTCTTTTGGTTTTGTCGGGTGGCACAAGTATACAAACACTTTTATATAACATCCTCAAAGGCTATGGATTTTTAAAATATTAAATGTAGAAATGTAACTTTAACTATTGGAAAAGATAATCAAACCTAATTATTCAATAAAAATAAATTCAACCTTTTAATATGGAAGTTATTCAAAGAAAGACGAATCAAACCATTCAATATTCTGATGATACTGATTTACTACCATATAGTAGAAACCAAGATATCTCGCTGGAACCAGATTTGACCTCTGAATCTTCTTAGACTCAAAAATCCCTGAAGAAAGATAGAAATGTCAAAATGTCCTTAATTTCCTGAAACCTTCTCTTCGACATTTAGGTCCAAACATCAAAACTGTATAAAAAGAGGTCAAAAGAATAACATAAATATAAAGTAGTAAAGTTAGTAAAGTAAAGGTTATTTGTAAGATCTTTCTAGACCAGGGTCACAAAGAGCTTTAACACTCAAAAACAATACACAGTTAAAAAATATACTTTAAAAGATCAAGACACAGGAGTCTGAGAGAATCTGTGAAAAGCACAAATAAAAGTGTCTTCAGATGTTTCTTGAAGGAGTCAGTAGATCATCAAACACAGATGTTTGTTGAAGGAGTCAGTAGATCATCAAACACAGATGTTTCTTGAAGGAGTCAGTAGATCATCAAATACAGATGTTTCTTGAAGGAGTCAGTAGATCATCAAACACAGATGTTTCTTGAAGGAGTCAGTAGATCATCAAATACAGAGATGGTTCCAAAGCTTAGGAGCAACAGTCTGGAAGGATTTCTCTCCTCTGGTCCGGAACCCTGTTCAGGAACCATCAGTAGATTCTGATCCACAGACCTCAGAGCCCGAGCTGGGGTGTAAGTCTGGATCAGATCACTGATAGAAGGTCTGACCATGAATAGATCTGAAAGTAAGAACCAGAATTTTAAAGTTGATCCTGAAAGAAACTGGCAGCCAGTGAAGAGATTTTAGGATCGGAGAAATGTGAGTTCTTCTACTAGAGCGGCTGCAGGCGAGACAGATCCTTCTCGTTACTGTTGTTAAAATAGTCTAAACGACACAAAGACATTGATTATAAGCTCCAGATCATATTGTGACTTCATTTTAAGTTAAGTTTAGAGATTTTTGTCAGTTGAAACAGTTTGTGGTCAGTTTTCTTCAATGTTGAACAAGAGACATGTCTTTGTCAAATACAACACCCAGGTTTCTCAGGCTCAGTTTGACAGACTGACCTCAGTCACCCAAGTACTGACTCAACCATAATACAAAAGATAAAGATGTGATGGTGACACTTTTGTTTCTGCAGCTCTTCTTCCCAGGTTGACGATTTTGTCTTCGAAGACTTCGCTCGGCTGCGTCTGACGGGACCAAAGGTGGACGAAGACCCCTTCTGTTAGCCCGGTCTACATGGCAACGGGTCCAGCCGTGACGTAGTCGTAACACATGAACTGTCAATGAGGTCAATTATCCGAGGCGCCTGCTGCCGTTTTGTCTTGTGGAATGTATCGATTGGCAGAGTCAAGTGAGGGGAGGTTACAGGGGGTGCGTGTCATCAGCAAGAGGGTTTTTAGTTCACGTGAATGAGTAGCTTCCATTTGGCAAATATAGGAATGTTTTATATAGATTTTATATTAAAAATAGGTCATCGTAGAAACTGGGTTACAGCGGCAGTTATCATGTTTAATCTAACATTTACAGAACATTTTTCTTTCATAGTTCTCCTGTAACTGAATGTTTAACGTGTCACAAATGAGCAGAGAGCGCCATCTTGTGGGCTCTGGAAATACGGATATCGTTTCATGAAGCTTCATCCACATCAGTCATGACTGCTGACGACTGTGTGACATGAAGCAAAACATGAGTCGCCATCTTTCATCCATTGGGCCAGCATGACCCTCTCGGACTCACTGGACGGTCAGTATTTTTGGGAGTTTATCATGTTGGTGTTGTGATAAATGTGTGCCTTGTTAGATAAATCTTCAATATCTCAACACATTTTGTCTCCCTAAGTCTTCAGGTATCGTTTTTTTTTTTTTTTTCAAATAACTCATAATCCAGGACATTGTTCAAGCTGTATCTTTGAAGGTCACTTGTTATTTTCTTTCTACTATGTTTGGATGTTTGTTACTTTGTGAAGTTCCTTGCACATTATTCTTATTAAATCCTATTGATATAATATTCTTAACGTCCAGTTAACCACTTTATGAAGAATTAAACAAAATTAAAGTTGAATTATCTGCAAAACTGTGACATTTTATTTAAAGTTAACATATTTTCACCAGTGATGTGTCGATGAAGCTTCATGAAACAGTCATGTTTTTAAAGACCAGTAGGTGGCGCCCTCAGTTTAGAAATGATTTGAGGATCTGTTCAACTGGATTATGGACAAGAGAGTGACATCTAGTGGGGTCTGAGAATAAGACTTCGTCAACACATCACCATGTCTTCACAAATATTACATCAAAGTCATTTTTCTGAACACAAAACTGCTTTTAAAATGATTGTTGTCATGTTTGCACAAGTGTTTGTTCACTGTAAAATGTATACGTCAAAATATATATGAAGGTTAAAAATGTCTTTACACTGAAAATGTCAATTCAGAGATGAATCCAAAATGGTGAATTGAATAAAATAAATTGAGACCATTGATTGTTTTCTCAATGGAATGTTCGTGTTTAAAGCAGGTTTCTGAGATGACAGGTTTGACTGCTGATGTTCTCCACATGTGTGCTAACATAAAAACATGCCTTTTTTTAATTTCAGGCCATTAGTTGTAGGATGAACTTTTTGTACAAAAGCATAAACAGTCAATGGATATTTCTTCCACACTGTTGAACCACAGCAGATATTTCCTGTGACTCATTGCCTTACAGTTTAAATGGAGGAACACTCTCACGAGTGTACTTCATCAACACAACTATCTAATATTTATTCACAGACAAAAGTACACAAAAGTCGTACAAGTTAAAAAAAAAAAAAAAAAAAATTCTTCAGACTTCCTGTCTGACCATGGATTGGGATTGAAGCGAGTATAACAACAAGGCATTAGTCCGAGACCCTTGCATTCATGTCGGCTGTTGCTGTTGCTGTTGCTGCTGCTGCTGCTGCTGCTGCTGCTGCTGTTGCTGCTGCTGCTGCTGCTGCTGCTGCTGCTGCTCCAACATGACCTCGCACGTGCGCCCCAGTTCTCCCAGTTTCACCTTGGCGTACTCGGCTCGGTTCAATGCCATCTGACAGTCCTTCCTGGCCGAGTATGTGGAGCCTTCGTGAGGTTGCCCGGTGGCTACCTGGAGTCAGAGCAATGGCAGCTAACGTTGAGTGGAACGGCAGTAACTACGAGTCAAACGTTACCTGAGTGAGGTATCGAATCTGCCCACTGAGTTCAGTCTCCACTCTGTTGACGGAGCTCTGGAACTGGACCAGCTGTCGGTCCAGGAGACTGGCGTTGTGTTTGTCTTTGGACAGCTCTATGATGATGTTACCTGCCAGCAAATACACTCACTTTTATTCCACTGAAATACACGTACAATACACAAGCAGTAGTACTATTACTTAAAGCTAATTTATCAAAACTGGTGGTGTACTTATTTGATACTTCTTTTGACTGAATTACAACAGTTTAAGTTTACAGAGTATACTTTCAAGTATACTTATATAGATATATATTTGCTAGGTATTAGGGGAGTTGTAAAATATTGATACAGCGATATATTACTATTTTTTCCACGATACTGTATCCATATTTGAAAACACGTCAATTTTCTTTCAAACCATATTGTATTTTTTACCATAGTTTTTTTATGGTTTGTGTTTCAATAAAGTATGTTTAATATATATTTTATAATTTACAATTAACTTGCAAATATTCACACACAGATTATTCATTCTTGTGTTGCAATTAAACTTCTGCCCGCGAGATGGCACTCATTACGTCCTCCGCAGATAAAGGAAGAATGAAATCCTGTGAGATTCCGATGACTGAGGATGAGAGGATACAGTGGACTCTAGCAGTTTTAAAGCTGATGTTTTGACATATTTTTGTTTCCAAACAAATGACAGCAGTTACGACTTAGTCAAGAATCATGTGTTCTGTAAATTCTGCAACACTAGAGTCAAGTACTCGACAATACTACAAATAAATCCTTGTTGCTACAGTATCACAATAAAATATGGTTCTTTTGACACTGTATCATGATAAGTAACTTGTATATTATGTATCTTGGTAAAATGCACATAATTAACAACTCACATGCGGTGTAAACTGGCAAACTTTTCCAAGGCATACACTCTGACCACCACTGATAATGCAAATGAGCACATATACTATTTGCTTTAAACCAGCACTACATGACCATAAAAATTACTTACTTACTCACTTATAATGGTGGAAAACCTGAAAGTAAATGTGTGAATCTAACAATAATACCAAGTCTGCTTTTCTGCCAACCCTCACCCACTCCCATGATCCTTTGCACAGTTTACTTCTGGATCATCACAATCATTTTATTAGCAATAAAGCTGTTTCTGATTTAAAAACAGTTGCTTACCCACACAAAAAAAACACAGTGCAGTGTAGTATGAAAAAGTATACTGTACTTAAAGTTGATTTATATAAAGTAAATATCAATGTATCATTCTGAAATATAGTATTTCAAAAGTAAACTTCAAGTATACCAAGCCAGTAGAAAATTAAGTATACACATAGTACCATTGAATATACTTATTTTTGCTTAGGGATTTTGACAGTATAGTTCAGGTATTCTACTCCAATTTTAGTCCAAATTTATTGTAGACATAGTACCATTGAATATACTTATTTTTGCTAAAGGATGTCGACAGTATACTTCAAGTATTCTACTCCAAATATAGTCCAAATTGATTGTAGACATAGTACAATTGAATTAACTTATTATTGCTAAGGGATGTCAACAGAATAATGTATACTACTTCAATTTTAAGATAATAATAATAATACGTTTACTCACTAGTACATTTAAATATACTTCGTTTTAAAAAGGGATGTTTGATATAAGATGGGGAAAAAATATGTAACCAAGTCTTTAAGTGAGTTAAAGGTAGATTTTTTTTTTCAACATGGTAATGTTTAAACGTATTATATTAATGTTTGTCATTCAATAAACACCTTGTTTAAGACTCATAACCACGTGGTTGGATCAAATGAATGTATCGTGGTTTTTATTATTGAATTAAGTAGATTCTTTAAATGACTGGTGATAATAATATAGTGTATTTTAGTGTAATATTATAGTTGTTTCTCACCAGCGCACTGCAGGATGGCGGCTATCTCCTTCTCCACCTCCTCCAGAGCCCTCAACCTTTCGTTTGCCATCAGAAACTCAGCCACACAACAACAAAAAAAAAGCCAAAAAAGAAAAGCGAATCTGAACTTTGAGACGTTTTTTGTCACCAGAACCAACAACAACTGAGCGCGTCTGTCTCACAGGAGAAGAGCGCTTGAATATGACGTCAGTGCGTCGCGGCAGTGTGACGTCCGCTACAGCGGAAAGGGGGCAAGATGGCTGCGTCGGCTTGGCTGCATGGCCCGTCCGCGATGCGACTCACGGAAGGGTTAGTATCGGTTCTGAAAGAACAGCGTCCAGAACACATCCCGGTGCTGCTGTCCAGCTACAGAGAACATGGCGTCTTCCCGACACAGGTGACGGTGCTGCCCAGGTGTTAGCATGTTAGCTCCGGCGGCTTCTGGTGCAGCTGCTGCTTTGTAGTGACATCTGGAGAACACGCGGACTGTGATGCTCCTGAACAATATTATTTTAAACTTAATGTTCTTTTAATCCATTATTGCTGTTCATGTTTGCAGAGCACGAGCGCCGGCGGAGGTCTGGTGGGCTTCAGCAACGCCAAAATGGGCTCAAGCAAAACCCGGTGAGTCCACCTGGATTTAACGTCATCTAACTTGTCAGTTATGTTTTATTTACTTTTTAGTTTTATGCGTCATACGTTATACCCTAAAGGTCTTTCAACCACAGAACCATTTACCATGTGAAAGAAACGTCATGTTATTATAAGAATAAGAATGATATGACCAACTTAAAGTTAAAACATAAACGAATAAGGCTGGAACAAAAATGACATTTGGGGAGATCAAGATCCAAAGACTTCCCTGGTATTTATGTATGTATGTATGTAAGTAAGTATTTTTTATTTGTATAGTGCTTTTCCAGACCAGGGTCACAAAGCGCTTTAACAATCAAAACAATATTCAACAAAGTATATACTTTAAAGATCAAGATAAAACTGATGAAACTGACAACAGGAGTCCCAGAAAATCAAGGAAAAGCCTGAACAAATAAAAATGTCTTGAGATGTTTCTTGAAGGAGTCAGTAGATCATCAAACACAGAGATGGTTCCAAAGCTTAGGAGCAACAGTCTGGAAGGATTTCTCTCCTCTGGTCCTGAACCGTGTTCAGGAACCATCAGTAGATTCTGATCCACAGACCTCAGAGCCTGAGCTGGGGTGTAAGTCTGGATCAGATCACTGATGGAAGGTCTGACCATGAATAGATCTGAAAGTAAGAACCAGAATTTTAAAGTTGATCCTGAAAGAAACTGGCAGCCAGTGAAGGGTTTTAAGGATCGGAGAAATGTGAGTTCTTCTACTAGAGCGTGTGAGAGTGTGTATTCTTGTAAAGACGATTCTAGTGATACAAGTATAGTTTTCCTCTGATAAATGTTAACAAAGTTATTGGTTATTAAAACTGATGTAAATGCACTAGTTTCTGGTCAACATCGTAAATACTTAGTCAATAGAGTTCAAAATCTAACTATGACCTTTGTTAAATCTGACTTTCAAACCGTCTTAGCTTGCTTGAGATTTACCCCATTTTTTTTAAAAGGTTGGTGTCATTGGAAGGCTTAGTAAACAAATAAACATTTTTGTGATGTAATAACGATGTTAATATTTTTTTTATCAATTGATGTCTAAAAAATATGCTCAATAATAGCCCAGATTGGACAAACACACCAGAAGTTGTTTAAACATACAATAATGAAAACGTAAAGCATAAAATGACTCAATAAATGTAAGAAATATTTGGCAGACTCGCAGATAAAAGTATAACTTGCATTATAATAGGGATTTGACGCCGCAGAATGGCTGCTTGGTTTGGTTTTTTATCGCTTATTTTATGCGTTATCTTATATCAAATTTTAAACTGACAGGGAAATACTATGTTGTGTTTACAACACTGGAAATAAACTTTTCTGATTTCAATTAATATTTTTCTTGCACTAGATGTTTTGCCAGGTAGTTTAGTCCAGTGAAAACCTGTAGTTAGAAATGTGTGGCGCATGTAATTGTTCAATCTGAAATTCTAACATGAAATGTGTTTTACATCATTATTATTGTTGTTGTCGTGGTGACGAAGACAAAGCGACCGCAGTTGAACGGTAATCACAGTGGTCTGGAAGCTTTTCAGAACAAACGTGACACCTGCTGATTGACCACTGCAGATATCCAAGTAGCAGCAAATACACGCATACCTATCCCTTATAGTTCTCAGACCAGTTCTACTAGTTTAGTATGATATTATTTTACTTATAATGTCATTAAAACTGTTATTACATTACAACATATTTCAGGTTCCCAGCAAATCCTTTAAAGGTGTCGATTTAAGTGTGTCTTAAATTGATCTTGGAACTCTATTGCTCTCGTCATCCAACTCTCCTGACTCACATGTTTGAAATATTGATCTTCTTCTCCAAGATTCATTTAGTCCCTCATCATGACCATGTTATGAACTCATTACTTTATAATTTGTCTAAAATCTGGGTGAATGAGAGGTTACGAGAGTCCATTACGACGTAGTAATGGCTTCACTCCTCCTCCAGCCAGCTGTAATCACACCTACTTTGTTTATACAACGAGTCCCTTGGAGGTGGAGACTTCCGGGATTGATAAAGCGTGGTGATAAACCTCCATGCTTGACCAATCGCATCAGAGTGGGTGTGGTTATGGTAAACAAGATTTAATCATCAGAAAAACAAAGTGTTTTCAGTGGATGTAGCTTGAGATCATTTTCTAATGAAAAGAGAGTTTTGTACAAACAGACACTGATGATACAATAAAGTTCAACATCTATTTAAGACTCACTTAAATCAACACATTGGTTTCTCTTTAAATTGAATTTCAAATGTTATTAAAGACTTAAAAAGTATTTAATTTAACTCACTTTAAGTACAGGAACCCTCTAGCTAGTACTTTTATTAGAAATACTCTCGGTTTATTCTTCCAAGTTACAAAAAAAAAGTCCTCAACATTTCATCTTGTGCCCTCTTCATGTTGGCAGGTTTGAAGGTCTCTGTCTGCTCTCCATGCTGGTCAAGGACAGTTCCTGTGAACTTTTCCAGCAGCACTGCCTCTCCTGGCTGCGCTCGCTGCAGCAGGTCATACAGGTGAGTGACTTCAGTCGTGCGGACCTCTGTGTGAACGTTCACTCTGTTGCTTCTTTCAGTCGCAGGCTCCGGTCCAGACGATCCAGCTGGCAGTGAACGTCTTAAAGGATCTGCTGCAGTACTCGTCTCAGCTGGCAGAGATGGCGAGGGAGGTTGGACTGAACTGCATTCTGGGAATCTTGACATCTCTGCTGGGGCTGAAGACAGAGGTAAGGAATGTTGTTTATGATTATAATTAAAATGGCTAAAACGTTTATTTTGTTGTTTATTCTTTCGTTTGTGTGCACTGTGATTTACAGTGATCTGTGCAGCAAAAGTTGAGTTTATTCGTTCTAATATGCATTGATCATGATTTATTGCAGTTTGTAAATGCAAAGGAGTGAATTAAATGTTGTTTTACAAGTTAAATGGACTCACAGAGATTATTAGTCGTACTAGTACTATAAACTTGTATGCAGGTATATGTTGAAAACCTAAATGTATAATTCAATAACGCTGAATAAACGCACCTCTCAACTTTTATGTGGTTTGTTTTCAGTGCGAACTGGCAGCGATGGAGGGAATGACTGCTTGTATGACCTACTACCCCAGAGCGTGTGGATCTCTCAGGGTAGGTTCACCGGTTTTCATTTATTTACACTTAAATATGATTTTCAATGGCTGGTACACATGGAGAAGTTCATCCTAATATCATGACCATCATTGATCAAATGCTAGCTCTTAACTAAATGTTCCTCAGAGTTTTAGTACGAGCCTCTCCGTCGTTTTGTAACCACAGCCAGTCAACTGCTCTTCTAGCATATAGACTAGGGGCGTGTATTGGCAAGAACAGCAACACAATTTGTATCACATACTGTACAGGAGCACCCATACGATGTATAGTACAATTTTAGTAACAAAAATATATATGTATTGTACTTGACTCTGGTGTTGTGATACTGTAGTAACAAGTATATATTTGTAGTATTGTCGAGTACTTGACTCTGGTGTTGTGATACTGTAGTAACAAGTATATATTTGTAGTATTGTCGAGTACTTGACTCTGGTGTTGTAGTATTTACAGACCACATGACTCTTGACGAAGTCGTTACTGCTTTAATTTGTTTTCAAACCAAAATATGTCCAAACATCAGCTTTAAAAGCGACTGGACTCACTGTATCCTCTTGTCCTCAGTCCCCACCGGGATCATTGTTTTTTTTAGCTGTGAAGGGGATAATGACTAGAGGCCAGAAGTTTAATTGCAACACAAAAATGAACAAATACTGAATATTTGCTTGTAATTGTACTTTTTGTAAATCAGCTTATTTTATTAAGTTTGAAGTATTAACAAATAAATAAGTTGGAAAATAAAATATGATTTCAAAGACACATATTTCAATCAATACGTTGCAGATGCTGTATTGTGAAGAACAATTAAGATATTTAATATAGATTTAATCTAGACCTGCTGACAAAAATGCTGAGTTTATAATTGGTTTTTATTTAATGTAATATTTTTAATTGAGCCTAGAGCAGTACTTGATAGTTTTATTTCATGTTGGCTCACAAACGGTAAATTTGTTGTTATCTGCTCTTTTTTTAAACTTGTATACAATATGTTTTATCCTGTTTTTCTGTCAAATACCATGTTTCAATCTTTTGATTTACTGTGGGTATTTACTCCATTTGGTTTTTAAATTATTTTTATTTTCAGGACAAACTTGGGGCGTACTTCCTTTCCAAGATGGACAGCACCAACAAGAAAACACAAGAGGTTTGTCTCATTCACTCAGTTAAATAGAAAAAACAAGAGAAGTAAATCATGTTTTGCAGCTGCTTAGGATGAAATGACATGTTTATGTATTTATGTATCGCTGATGTGATTGTCTGGTCAGATGGCCTGCCACTGTTATGGCCGCCTCCCCTGCCTCGGTGGTCTGCTGGATAGAGGGGTCGGTGTTGGTCGAGCCGAGGGCTGGACCAATCAGATCCACTGTCTGCTGGCCACAGCCAACCACCTGCTGGCTCAACTCTACCAGGGTTCTGAATCAGGTGAGTCTCGTGGTCGATCTGCATCATCACGTCCCTGGATCAAATCTCAAGCTGATGTTTGCTGCTCCAGAGGGAACTGTGCAGTATGAAGGTCCGGGTCTGCAGCTGGGCTTCTCTGTTCTCGACCAATCGGATCCTCTGCTGGTGTTGCAGCTTCAACAAAGATACACATCCGTCTGCCTCGCACTCAAACACACACTCAGGTCTGAGACTCACACACACCCTCTCTTTAAACTGAACTAGTCATGAGAGCATTTTTAACCAAAAAGGTGAAGAATTGCCTTAAATGATGGAAAAAGTATAAAAAAAATAATTATAAAAACAATTTTATTGTTTGTTTTCATTTGTGTTCACTGTAATTTTTTCTTGGAAAATACAGATACAATTATTATTGGATGTTATTTAAATTGTGTCAAAAAATAGAACTGAAACAAAAACGTTAATAAGAATTGAACTAGTAATGAGTAAAAAAAAAAAATGGGTACAAAATGAAATTGTTCCCTAAAGCATTTCTGAATTAATTTTTAAACCTCATCACAGTCGTCTATGGGCCATGTTTTTTGTCCGGTTCCGTTTTAAGCCCTAAATAATGGGGGGGTCGGGAGGGATCATCAAACAAGGGGCCGAAAACCATTTTGAATTAACGCCAAATAGAAATGTATAATATACACCAAACTGTTGGAATTACAAGTGTTGACTTTTCATTCTTTAATGCTTTTTCTAGCATAAAACTATCTGCCCAATACCTTCAAACGGGCCCTTTCATTGGCCACAAAAACATGATCCTACTTGTATTTTGAATTTACTTTATACCATCTTGGGAGCCACAAAAAAATGACTTTACAGCCTGTATTAGGCCCCCAGGTCTGGAGTCTGACCGACGTTCCTTCAGTTAAAAAAAAAATGTTGTGGATTTATTTTCTTTATCGTCATTATCACAATCTTTTCCTCTTCCTGTCGTGCCTACAGAGCGGACCCGACGTCAGCCGTGCGTCTGCCCGTCCGGCCCGTCCTCAACCTGGTGTGTCGAGCTCTGGCCGTCGGCTCCAAAAGCATCGTGAGCGCTTCAGATTCTTCTCTCTTGTGGCCGATACGTCGGGAAGTGATGAATAAATGTGTGTTTCTGATTGATGCCAGAACCCGACGGGAGACGGGAGCGTGAGGTTGCTGGTTCTGCCCGCTATCCATAATAATACTCTGGAGGTTTTATCAGCTCTTATCACAGTGTGAGTTCCTTCGTTCTCAACATGAGGTTCGGCTTCATGTCTGGAGGTATGACGCTGCTCTTATTCTGTGCCGCAGTGTTCGTAATAGCATGGTTCAGTTCGCCGCTGTGCTGCAGAGACTGTTCTCCCAAACTCTGTCCGCCTGGTCGTCTTCACCCGAGGTCAACCCAGGACAGCAGCGAGCCTACAGGTACGCTCGGGCTCACTCTGTCAGGTGAACCTCCCTCACTCTCCTCTCGATCGCCCCTCAGCTCGGTGCGCGTGTCCGTGTACAAGACTTTAGAGTTGTGGGTTCAGGTCGCCGGGGCCTCGGCGAACCTCCTCCAAGGAAGTCCCAGTCATTCCGAGCTCCTCTTTAATCACCTGCTCGGTGACATCACTCCAGGGGCGGAGTCTGTGAAGGTGAGTCTCTCTTCAAAGTGTGAACGACATTGAGTGTTTGTTGCTGCTGCCACCAGTGTATCTGAAAAGAAGTCACTGTAAAATAAGTTTAAATTGGTTACTTTTCAGTACTTTTCTTGCATTTTCAAACAAAAGTGACATCAGACCAACTCCCAACTAAAGCAGCAAAAATTAAAATATATTATGATCCAAATTAAAATAATGCATCAGCATAAACTAATTGAATACATATACAGTAAAAGGAAGGCACATCTACGACAGGTCAGTCTTGTGCGTTTTATGTACTTTTGTATAGCAATTATTTGTTAATTTGGTGTTTGTTTTTTTTAAGTGCTTTATATAGGTAAAATGTAATGGTGTCAAAAATACATGGGATACACCTGTATACATCTTTTTTCGAAACTGAAGATTGATTTTCTTTTTTTAGGTGGTTTAAATCATTTTTTGTTCATATCAGTTATTTTATGGTTTCTGTTTGCATAAAGTGTGTAAAATAAAACAAGAATTATTTTTAGTAGGGGAGAAGGTGAAACGTTTTCAGTGGGCGGGGCTTAGGCACATTTTCTAATATAAAGACTTCAATTAAAATAGAGTTTAGTACAAAACGGACTTGTATAATATATATATATATATATATACTGTATGTACACACACACACACACACACACACACACACACACACACATATATACTGTGTATATATATATATATATATATATATACACATACACATACATACATATACTTGTATGTATGTTTAAACTCTTCTTTGTTTTCACATTCAAATACGAGTTGTTCCAAAATCTCACGCAGCTCCGGGCAGGCCTGGCAGCTGAAGCCGTTCCAGGAGGAAAACCAGGTCCTCGTCGGACCAAGCAGCTGGTGATGTCTGATGCCGTCGGGCCTTCGCTGCAGAGGAAAGGAGACTCTCTGGCCAATCAGGACGTCTGCATCTCGGCGCTCCGGGGTTCGATGCCACCTTTTGTTTTCAACCCTTGAGCGTCGACTCTTGACAGTTGTTGTGTCTCTGCAGCTCTGAGACAAATCATGCTGGCCAGCGGAACTCTGCTCAAGGACGACGTGCACAAGGTGAGGGTTTAGATCGGGTCTAGATCAGGTCTAGATCAGGTCCGGCTCAGACCCGAGGCTCACCCTCCGTCTCTCTGCAGCGGCTCCACGGCGTCGTGCTGCCGCTGTGTGTGCGTCTGCAGCAGCAGCAGACCAGCACCAGCACCACCTGCGAACCCGCCGGCAGCATCAGTGGCCAGTACAGCAGCGCCATCACCAGGCGAGAGCTCTACAGGTACAGAATACACTCGTCGTCCAAGGAGTGATATTCATGACACTTTATCAGCTCATCGTGTATTTGATATCAAACTTTATTTCAAAAAATACTTTAGAGGAAAGTAATATTCATAAAAAAGGACACAATAAAGTCCCGGCGCAAATAACTTTAATGAATAAGTACTAACTGTTAGAATGAGAAATAAACGAGAAGAGCGATGAATAATACAAATAACCAGATGTAATTGTTGCGCAAAAAGCGGTTGCATGACCGGTTATTCAGTTTTGAAGGGTCACATGTGGGTCTGTGTCAGAGCTTTGTTTGGAAGTATATCAGTGATTAATTAATTAAGAAACTTTAAAACTTTATTTTTTACTGAAATGTTAGTTGTTTTTTATTAACCCTTGTGGTATCTCAGGGTCAAGGTGACCCGCAGGCCCGACAACAATAATTATTTTTTGGATAACAAGACGGTTAAAATTATTAATAATTGTTTCTAATAATTTCATTCAATATTTGCATTTTGAAATGTTTCATTTAATCTAGATCTGCTGACAAAAATGCTGCATGTGTATAATTGTTTTTTATTTAATATTTTTAATTGAGCCTAGAGCAGTACTTGATAGTTTTATTTTATGTTGGCTCACAAACGGTAAATTTGTTGTTTTCTGCTCTTTTTTAAACTTGTATACAATATGTTTTATCCTGTTTTTCTGTCAAATACCATGTTTCAATCTTTTGATTTACTGTGGGTATAATTACACATAGTTTGTTTTCCCTATTCCTATAATTAAAAATATGTAATTCCATATTTAATTGTACATCATTTGTAACCTTATAAAAATTACTTTAGACTTTCTTTTATTGTCATTGCACAGAAAACACAGCAGTGAAACTGGCAACGAAATTTCAATGTTTTTTTGTTTTAAATGTTGCTATAATAGTGGCGCCGGAAGTTGGATCAAGAAGTTACTCTTTTCTTATTGTCTGGTGACTTTTATAATAACATTTTAATGTTAAACTTGATTTTCTGAAACTCCTGTTGTGTTATCAGTTTTATCTTCACCTTTAAAGTATATACTTTACTGAATATTGTTTTGATTGTTTAAGCGCTTTGTGACCCTGGTCTGGAAAAGCTATATAAATAAAAATGACTTATTTACTTAAACTCAACTTTACAATATCCTCAATTTAAAGGTAAAATCATTTTAACCGTTTTCCTGCTTGTATTTCAGGTTGTTGCTCACTTTGATTCTGGTCCCGTCGCCTTGCTGGCCCCCACCTCTGACCTGCGCCGTGTCCATTCTCAGCAAAGGTCGCGCCGACAGGAATCTGAAGGTGAGTGCTCGGGACACGTGGCATGACTGACCTCTGACCTCCGAGTCGTCTCTATCACTGCCGATCTTTTATCTCCTTCAAGGTTTCGTCGTTCTGCTCAGAGGCGCTGACCGTCTGCAACTCCCTCCTCCACCCCCGCACCCTCTCCGTCGCCATCCCGTTACCGCCGCTCGACCTTAAACCGGCGACCGCGGCTCCAGCCCTGGCCGCTGCCCAGGGTCCAAACCAAGGGATTTCTCTGCCGAACCTCCTTGGAGGACCCGGCGCTGGTCCTGCCTTCTCCACCCGCCCGTCTCTTGGCCTCGGCCCCGGCTCTCTCATGGGGTCCCTGGAGAACCACCTCTCCTTGACTCCGGGGCTTCACGGCCACAACGCCGCCGACATGCTGCTGTCCCCCCACGCACACCACCACCAGGACCCGGGCGGCCTGGGTCCCCTGGACGGCCAGAGACCAGTGTTCGTGCGCTACGACAAAGAGGAAACGGAGGACGTGGAGATCTCTCTGGCGAGCGACTCCGACGACAGCGTGGTCATTGTTCCCCCGGGAATGCTCAACCTGGAGACCCAGCAGGAGGATCTGGCGTCCTCGCAGACCCCAGCGGCTACTGTGGACTCCGTTACCATGGTACCCAGCACGGCACAGGCCCCCGTCGATGGAGTCTCCAACGACCTGGCGACCTCGTCTCCTCTCCTCACCACCTCCACCACCCCCATCAACTCCTTCCCGCCCGCCATCTCCTCCGTGGTCTCGCTCACTCCCATCCTGAATTCCAGCACCCTCGCGGCGCCACCCGGTGGACTCGGTGACTCGTTGCCAGGGCGACCGCAGCTGCAGCAGATGCTGATGCAGCCGTCGGGCGCCTCCATGGGTCTCCAGCTTCAGATGCAGCAGCTGCACACCCAGTTGACCCCGCAGGGTCGCCACCTGCACCAGCACCCGCCCAGCAACGAGGCCTCCGCCGTCATCGACATCAACAGCACCGACGAGGAGGAGGAGGAGGAGGACGAGGAGCTGGAGGACGAGGAGGAGGAAGGAAGCGAGTTCTCTGATGGCGAGATTTATGATGGCGAGGACTATGATGAGGAGGAGGAAGAAGAGGAAGAGGAAGAGGAGGAGGAAGAGGACGAAGAAGAGGAAGATGAAGGAGGACACATCCCTCCACTGGAGGACGACAAGGTGGACGAAGGAGGGATCGAGGAGGAGAAGGTGCTCGGAGCAGGTCTGGACGAGGCGGAGGTCGCGGCGTTCAGCCTGGAGGAGGCGGAGTCTGAGGGCGGCATCGAGGAGATCCAGACCAACAGAGCCATGTTCGCAGAGGATCGGATCAAGGTGCAGGAGGTGGAGAGCATCGGTGTCCTGGAGGAGGAGGGGGCGAGAGAGGGCGAGGAGCAGGAGCACGACCCCATCGACGACCCCTCCATGCCCCAGATCCTGTGTGTGACGGGGGGTGCCCTGGAGGAGGGGGAGGAGCGGCGGGAAGAGGGCGGGGCGGGCGAGCAGGAGGGCGACGCTCCGTCGGACTTGACCCTCGCGGCCGAGAAAATCCCGGCCGAGCAGGTTCGTTCGCCGCTTCCACTCACGGTTAGAAGAAGTCTGAGCGCTCGTCCTCCTCAACAGGAAGTCGAAGCCAGCGGGAGCAGCAGCCCGCCGGGCGTCGCCCCGGAGGAGCCGCCGTCGGCAGCCGGGGAGGAGGAGGAGGAGGAGCCGGCAGACCCTCAACCCTCGGAGCCCGAGGAAGGGGCGCAGACCATCGAGGTGGAGGAGCAGGAGACGGAAGAAGAGGAGGGGAAAGGAGTGAAGAGGAAGAGGGGGGAGGAGGAGGAGATGGAGGGAGGGCAGAGTCCCGACAAGAAGAAGGTAAAAAAAATTCACGTGTAAAAGTTTCAAAATGTTTGTCATGACTTTATCTCTTACATCCACGTCGATCCCTTCAGTGCAGAATAATATGGTTTACATCAGTTCCTTCTCTCAACTTGTGTTGTTGAATCTTCCTCGTCCTTGTTCCAGTCAAAGTGCCTCAGACGACTGCATCCATCAAGTCTTCTGAGGGGTTTAGTTCAAGTATAACAGTAGAGCTGCAGCGCCCTCTAGGCTTGTGAGGAGCAATAAAGAAATGTAGTATTATTAACTCGTTTTTGGCCGCACAGTAAATCTAGTACACACACACACACACACACACACACACACACACACACACACACACACACTCACAGTTGACTGTTGTTGCACCATCACCCTCTTATGTCGACACATGGGTTTGTCTCTGCCAGAAGTATTTCCAAACTGCTTCTTCAAAAAACGGTGTGTGTGTGTGTGTGTGTGTGTGTGTGTGTGTGTGTGTGTGTGTGTGTGTGTGTGTGTGTGTGTGTGTGTGTGTGTGTGTGTGTGTGTGTGTGTGTGTGTGTGTGTGTGTGTGTGTGTGTGTGTGTGTGTGTGTGTGTGTGTGTGTGTGTGTGTGTGTGTGTGTGTGTGTGTGTGTGTGTGTGTGTGTGTGTGTGTGTGTGTGTGTGTCACACCATAGTAGTTCAGAACACACTTGACCTGATTCTCCCTCCTTCAGATGGACGATGATGTCATGGCGTCCATGTTGGCGGACTTCGTCGCTTGTCCTCCGGACGAAGACGAGGGAGCCTCAGGGTCGCACCAGTCCTGAGGACCTGCCGACCCTCGGCAGAGACGTCTGTTGCCTCCAGAGAGTTTGAGTCGAGACTGTCGAGTCGACAGCGCAGTGAAGCAGAGAGGACTGAGGAGCTTTGTTTTCAAGTCCCTGAACGGGCCTTTTCTGAGTGTGTGTCTCTTTTTACGCCGCTTGTTGTGTCGTCACTCATTCTTAAAAACAGTAAAAGAAACTTCACATTTAACTCCTGTTTTTGTTTGATTCCTGCAAGTCCTACACAAGATGCTACAAAAAACTGAAATCTTTAGTATCGATTTTTATCACCTTCACGGTACTGAAGAGGAACTGATTGTGGAACTGATTAATTTCTTCGCACTGCTTCTACATCGGAGGAGGTTGTGAAATGTTAATGTCTCAATGACGGACGGTTATTGACCGCACCAACTGTATTCATTACCTTTTTATTACTAAACCCACTTCCTGTAATCTGGAGGTAAATGTGATCAAACGGGGAGTTGAACTTAGTCTGAAGCTGCATCAGCCAAAGAACGCCTGAACCTCACGGTGAGTCTGAGGTATTTAGAAAAATATTTTGTTATGAAATTACTTCAATAATGAATATTTACAAAATGCAATTTTTTTTAAAGCTGTATTTAACTATCCATATTTGTACTGTTACTCTAGCAAGGACAAGACAAGACTTTGTTTTTATTACCAATTTTTTTTTTTAATCTTTTATTCATTCACTTGCACCAAAATAACAATTTTCGAAAAAAAAAAAAATGTAATTATTAGAATACTCTTATTTGTACCATTTGTATAAATATGTGTATTCATTTAAAAATAAGAGTTAAAATATTTTAATCCAATTATAAAGAAAAAATATATAAAATCAACCTTTTAATGAGAAAAAAAAAATGTTGCTTTAAGAATTCAATGCTTTCAAACAATGTTTTTATAATAGAAAATGGAAGAGTATTAATTTTGAAATGTTAAATTCAACCATTCAAATTGCTGATGCTACTGATATACTTCCATATTGTGGACCAATCATCAAATTCCAAAAGAAGCTCATCGAAGATTGTCTTCTGTAGCAGTTCATCGGAAAGTTTTTCCCTTCATTAAACTTCCATAAATCTATTTTCCTCTTGATGTCCTTACCTCGGGTGTCGTTTTTTAAAAAATCCACAGATGGAAGAATACACCGTCACCGTGGCCACTGGGTCGTCGAAGCACTCTTCTACCAACAACTACGTCTATGTGACCCTGGTGGGTGAGAAGGGGGAGAGTGAGCGGACGCTCCTGGACAATTCCGGGCGGGACTTTGGTCGAAACGCAGTAAGGGTTTCTTTTGACACAAACTAAATGGTCTGAAAGTGACCTTGACCCGAATGTGACCTCGGCTTAAATGACCCCCCTCAGGAGGACCGGTACAAGGTGGTCAGCCCTGCCCCTCTGGGTACTGTCCTGCTGGTCCGACTGGAGAAACATAAGATATGGGTCGAGGACAACTGGTTTTGTCGTCACGTCACTGTGGAACCACCTGTTGGAGGCCATGTCCTGACCTTCCCTTGCTACCGCTGGTTTGTTGGAGACATCCAGCTGGAGATCAGAGAAGGAACAGGTAGGAAACACTCGGCACAACTGGTCAATGATGGAACAGGAAACATCCCTCTTTCAATCCAGCAAAGTTACCGAAGGACGACCTCCTGCCTGAGCTGCAGAGTCACCGGAAGTCAGAACTCCAGGAGAGACAGATGGCTTACAGGTCAGTGACCTTCCTGACCTACAACTATAAAGTCCGTATCAAACCTGATGTCCGGTCTACGCAACCTCCCTGGGTAGGTGGACTACATGGGTTCAGGGACTACCGAGATGCATCGACGCTAGAACAGAAGAGGATCTTCCTCAAGACGTCCGCTTTGTTCATGAGAAGAAGAGCGACTTTGAGCATTCCCTTCAGTACGCGTACGTACGACTCTAGGAATCGAACCTGCAACCAAGATTTAGCTGAGACATTGATTTGTTTCTCCTCTCTGCCCTAGCTTACTAGAGTTGTCTCTGAAGAGACTCGCCATCAAGTTTGGGAAATCCTGGGACAACCTGGAGGATTTTAAACGCATCTTCTTGACGCTGAAGAGTCCAGTGGCAGGTAGGAAGCTCCGTGAAGGTTCTTCTGACCACAGATGACTTTTCTTTGCAATTTATTCCCGTTGGTTTTTAATCATCCTCTTGTTTGTCATCGTAGACGGAGGCCAGTCATACTGTCTCATGTATAGTTTGTGTGTCATGTCTTTCACAATATTTATATAGAGGTCCAAAAAGTCTGTGTCAAACAATTAACGACATGATTAATTTATCTTGTTGTCGTTGAAAGGAACTTTAACACCAGGTAACACTTAGAAAAACGGTTTGTTTGTGAGTGAACTGAATGCTGGCTTAGCTAGTTGATCATGTTCTTAGCTAAGCCTCATCTGAGGTGAAATTAGTTGAAAAAGAGTGTTTGTTGTGAAAGAAGTGAAGCCTGAGTCAGGATACAAATGATAATTTGAGTAAAGGTTCATGCATGAGGTGGAAAAATCAGGTCAGATGTAAGATTAATCCATTTTCAGGAGATTACGCTGCTCCTTTCTTACCATTGCTCATTGGCGGGCCGTCAGGACCAGCAAGGCCTTCTATGCTGGCCTATACATAATCAGAAAATAAATTTAATTTTGAAATAAAATATACAGCTATGTTCAGAATAATAGCAGTCCAACATGACTAACCAGATAAATCACTGTTTTTGGTATAAAACATAATAATAAATGGAAAATAATTTACCAGCAGGTGTAGTAAAGTCGGAGGAACCAACAGACCCAACTTTAATGATATGAATACTCCTGGGTCTGTGTTATTGACTAATTAAGTAAAAGTGTTCAAAAAAATAGCAGTGTGGAGTTCTATCAGTGAGATCCTTCATTATGTGAAAGAAACAGGTTTCAATCAGGCCCTTATTTAAGGATGAAGCACATGTTGTGCATGCAATTCTTTGTGAAAACTGATGAAAGATGGGTCCAAACATTGTTCAGAAGACATTTTGTGGACTGATGAAAGTAAGATTGTTCTTTTTGGATCCAAGGGCCGCAGACAGTTTGTCAGACGACCCCCAAACACTGAATACAAGCCAGAGCACACCGTCACAGCCAGAGACCGTGAAGCATGGTGGTGCAAGCATCATGATATGGGGCTGTCTCTCTTACCATGGTGTCGGGGCCTTGATATCGCATACCAGGGATCATGGATCAATTTGGATACATCACAATACTTGAGGAGGTCATGCTGCCTTATGCCGAATGGGAAATGCCCCTGAAATGGGTGTTTCAACAGGACAATGACCCCAAACATACCAGTAAGCGAGCCAAATCTTGGTTCCAGACCAACAACATTGAGGTTATGGAGTGGCCAGCCCAATCCCCAGACCTTAATCCAATTGAGCACTTGTGGTGTGACATAAAGTTAGCTGTTTCTGAGGCAAAACCCAAAAATGCAGAGCAATTGTGGAAGGTTGTCCAATCTTCCTGGGCTGGCATACCTGTTCAGAGCTGCCAGAGGTTGGTTGACTCCATGCAGCACAGATGTGCAGCAGTTATCAAAAACAGGGGTTATTCAACCAAATATTAGTTAACTAATTGTCAGGATTGCTAAATGTTAATATTTTTTCAGTTTATTTAGTAAATATTTGAGTTTGTAATGACAAATGCCGACACTGCTATTTTTTTGAACACAGAAATATCACCTTTTCCTTCATATTCTGTAAAGTAATTAAATATTGATACTTTTTTCTTTAAGATTTGTTGTGCAAAACCATGTGCAGCGTTCCTAATGAAAGAAAATAAAAAATATTATAAGGATTTTGAGCTTTATTCACTTTTTTAAAACACTGCTATTATTTTGAACATAGCTGTATATATATATATATATATATATATATATATATATTTTTGATTATTATTGTTTATTCTTAATAAATACAGTATGTATTAAAATATTCCTCATAGTCTTTCCCCTCATTTCATTTCTTTCCTCTTGCTTACACAAGTTGAGCACTGCTTCAAGTATCGTACCCTCATGTGAGAGCTGTCATCCAATCATATTTGAGCAGCCGGTCACGTGTTACCCGAGGCCTTCAGTCGTTTCCGAGATGGCCCTTGCCCATTGAAATCAATGCAGCCGAAGGAGTTGTGTTAACCAATCAGAATTCGAGTTGGCGACACAACGTCAGCGCTTTGGAAGATGACACGTGACACGTTCATGTCCTCTGATTGGATAGCACTGAGACAAGTCACATGGAAATGAAATTTAACTGTTTGTTTTTCAACACAATGGCTGAAGATCTGGTCGTGGATATACTTGCAAAGACATTTTCAAGAAGGATATTTCAAGAAAAGCTGTATTTTTTAAGAAAGTTATGTTAACTCCAAGGCGAGTCTTTCACGAGCTTCATAGGATTTATTTATTTCCTCCATGAACTACGTGAGTAAATGCATTTTTTTCTAAATAATGTTGCAATTTATGAGATCAATAGTGGTGCTTGTGTGTGTGTTTGTGTTTGTGGGGGGGGATGCAGAGCGTTTGTGTCATGGCCACACAGACTGATACTTGATTTAAGTAATAACTTAACTCTCGTCTGGATCTCTCTGACAGAATACTGCATGGATCATTGGAAGGAAGACGCTTTCTTCGGCTACCAGATTTTGAACGGCTGCAACCCACGGATGATCCAAAGATGCAAAACTCTCCCGGATAACTTTCCGGTCACAGCGGCCTTGGTCCAGAGCTCCATGCCGGCACTAACCGACCTGGACAAAGAGCTGAAGGTAAATAAGAAAAATCAGCCTGAGTTTTACAGTGTTTACCAGACTTGATCATCAGGCTGGGAATATCTACCTGCTGGACTACGTCATCATGGATGGAATTCCCAGCAACACCGTCAAAGGCCAGCCTCAGTATGTGGCAGCTCCTCTCTGTCTGCTATACCAACATCCTGGTGGAGACCTGGTGCCCATTGCAATACAGGTGTCGGCATCAGAGTTCAGATAGGATCTCTAAGAACTAGTTTCAACAGGATTTTCCTCCAGATCGGACAGACTCCAGGCTTGGAAACGCCCATCTTCCTGCCCTCAGACCCCCCGTTGGCCTGGTTGTTGGCGAAAATCTGGGTCCGTCACTCTGAGTTCCAGGTGTTTGAGGTATTGTCTCACCTGCTCCGCACTCACCTGGTGGTGGAGGTGTTCTGCGTGGCCACGCTACGACAGCTGCCCGCTGTACATCCTATATACAAGGTTGGTTCTAAACCGTGTTTCAAAAATCTGCCATTTCACAATGTTTTCTCTGCAGCTACTGGCTCCCCACCTGCGATACACACTAGAGATCAACAGTAGGGGCCGCACCCAGCTCATCAACGAGGATGGCATCTTCAAACAGGTGGATTTGTCCCAGACAAACAGGCAGGATCTCTGATTCTCTGGGCTTATCTGTCTGCAGGTCACGTCCACTGGTGGGAAGGGTATGGTGGTCATGACCCAGAGGGAGTACAGGAATCTGACCTACCGATCTCTCCAGCCCCCCAATGATTTCGCTGACCGCGGAGTGAATAAGTTGCCCAATTATTCCTACAGAGATCACGCCCTGCTGTTGTGGGACGCCATTCAAAGGTAGGAGCTACTTGTATTGAATTTTCAAAAAAAGAGTCCAAAAATTGTATAACTTTGCAGATGATGTGCTACTGTTGTGATAAGTGATGATTCTGCTGTGTTCAAGTCTGTGGACAAAAGCAATCGGATTGTTTGAGAGCAAATTCGTCCATTCTAGGTTTGTGTCCAACATGGTCCAACTGTTCTACCGATCCGATCAGGAAGTGCAACAGGACCTGGAGCTTCAAGCCTGGATTGCAGATGTCGTCAAGGAAGGCTTTGCAGAGCTGTCCAATTTTGGTAAAACTAATTCTCTTGCCACTTATTTTGAGTCTCTCAAACATTACGATTGACAAATGTTGTATGTCCCAGGTTTGGCATGTGACTTGAAGACTCCGGACGAGTTGTCCACTCTGTTGGCAGTGATCATTTTCACCTGCTCCGTCCAGCACGCTGCCACCAACAACGGCCAGGTGAGTCTGGTTCTAAGGTTTTAAAAAATGCTAACAAACTTAAACAAGATGTAAACATGGTTTGATCTTCTTTCGACCAACTTTGGTTCAGTTTGACTGGTGTGCCTGGGTGCCCAACACGCCCTGTAGCATGAGGCAACCACCACCTGTTGACAAGGATGCTGTTACCATGGAGATGATCATGGCTACACTTCCTGATGTCAGCCAGTCCTGCGTGCAAATGGCCATCACCTGGCACCTTGGACGAACTCAGCCAGATGCAGTCAGTAGATGTTTGAACTTGTATGTGAAGGTTTCATAACGTTGACTTAGTTCTTCCTGCTTTCCTTCTACTTAGATTCCTTTGGGAGAGTATGCTGAGGACTACTTCACTGAGAGGCAGGCTAAGGAGGTGATTGGTTTCTTCAGAGAGGCACTGGCAACAATTGAGACAGAGATCTTGGTTCAGAACCAGGGTTTGGCGCTTCAGTACTTGTACCTTCTTCCCAGTCGCGTGGAAAACAGCATCACCATATAAGTCTGGCACACCAATCCGACATCAGAGAAGATTCCCCTCAAAATACACTCTTGCAGTGCTTGGGTTCTGGTGTCCATTTTCAATCACTCATCAGCTTCTGGTTGTCACTAGTTCTTCAGTCATGAGGACTGTCAAGAAATGTGTTACTTTCTGCTGAAGTTTTTACTATAATAAAATGATCACTCAATACAATTGTGTCTGTATTCTATGTAATCTCTGAATTTTTTAAATAGTGAATCCCCCCAAAAAACTAAACCTTTTGCCGACTTGTGTTTCCAACAGAGTTCTCCACTGACGATTATTTTCTATCCAGTTATTTCCCGTTTTTGTCTTTGCTTAAAAAAACTTTAAAGTATCATTCTCACAAAAATGTCCACTGATTGGACTTACTGACTGAACGGGAAATAGCCTTTCAACACTCCTGTTGTCTACACCCATGATGGAACATTAGATTATATACTGTGAGGAGAGTTTGTGATAAAGCTTCATGAAACAGTGTCATATTTTTAGAGGTCAAAAGGCGCCCTCATTTAAAAGATAAAGTGAGTTTTGTAATAGAATATCTGTTCAAGGCAGTATATTATAGAGCGGGGAGGGACATCTACCACTTGCAGCTGAACACCAAGGAGCTGGTCTTGGACTTTGAGGTCCACGACAAAGCCACTTCCAGTGTCCATCAGAGGTGACTAGGTGGAGATAGTTGACAACTGTAAGTACCTTGGTGTGTGGCTGGACAGTAAACTGGTCCTGCAACACAGACCATGTGTATAAGAAAGATCAGAGTAGACTGTACTTTCTGAGGAGGCTATGATCATTTAACATCTGCAGGAAACTCCTCTGCATGTTCTACCAGTCTGTGGTGGCCAATGTTTGATGTTGTTTTGGAGTGGCAATGTGTCCAAGAGGAGTGTCAACAGGATGTACAGGTTGATCAGAAGGGCTGACTCTGTGGTTGAAGCTGGACTCACTGGTGACAGTTGCTGAGAGGAGATCTCTGGACAAACTACTGTCCATCATGGATGATGACATCATCCTCTCAACACTGTCATCAGTGAACAGAGAAGCAGATGGAGCATGAATGTTCCTCCCATGATGCAACACTAATAGACTCAGGGACTCATTCATTCCTTGTGCTGTACTGTTTAATTCTGAATTTGAGGCCAGGAGGGTAGTGAGAAGATGTTGTATTCCATGTTAATCTTTCTTTTTATCTAGTGGACTCTCGTAACATATTCTCTTGGGAAGAGTATTAGTTTAAAGGGCACAGTAAGGCAACAGCTATCCGACAATCTTTAGGTCCCTCTGGAGCTCGTTGTGAATAAAGTAAAACACCAGAGACATAATTTATAAATATATATAAGTGTATTAAATTATAAATAGAGCTCAATCACATACAATCATAAGACAGACACAAAAACAAAACAAAAAACAAAACAAACAACAGCAGCAACAGTCAGACTGTTGGCCTCTTAAGTAAAAAGAAAATAAATCAGTCCTTTTGTGTTATCCTTAGGAAGGATAAGGCTCTTAGGTTCATGATTCAAAATAGAAAAGTCTTTCTGCTGGGATCCAGTTCAGGTATCCAGATGGAAAACAAAATGAAAAGATCAGGTACAGCTTGCCACCTCTTGCAGAGGAATCAATTTCGTCAGATCATGGTAGCGAAAAAAAAAACCTGACCGCCGAGTTTGGATGGTTTTGGTTGAAATCGCAAGTTAGGGTCACTTTTAGTGAGTTTCTGTCATCAACAAAGCACAGTCCACAGCTGGAGCGTCAAAGTTGTGATGGGAAGTTCGGCAAACGCGCCAGGATTTTATTAAAGCACCTCTTGTGGCAGGGCGAATAACTGCAGTCGGACTGAGCAGAGGGAAATTCACTGGAAGGAGGGATTTTGTGAAGCCTGGGCTACAGGGTCCCCCCCTGATCCCATGTACGTCCCTGTTCATGGGCTGGGCTGGCAATCAAGGTGTGACTGGTCAGAGATGCTTGAATAGTCTGCTCTGTCATCCACGATGGCCAGAAGAAAGCTTTTCCCAGTCCGTCTAAGAGAGACTGTATGCTTTTTAACAGCGGATGACGCAGATCGCTGTAGTGAAATCTTACAGGTTGTCGTCTGGCTCGAGTTAAGCGTCGTAGGGGCCGATCACCTTCAGAGGCAGATGTATCTGAAGTGGAGGGGGAGTTCTCTTATAGAACAGGCATTTCAGCTGAAGAGTTGGTCTCTGAAACAGGTAAGTAAGGTTAGGTTAGGTAGAACTTTATTGATCCCTCAGGAGAAGTTGGAGGATAACCCAGCAGGGGAGTCAGATTCTTGAGGGTGAATCTATAGGGGAATTGGGTTCAGGTTCTGATTAACTTTCTGGGTCTAGTTCTTCTTGACTTGCAGGCTCTATCAGGGGCTCCGATTCGGTCTCTCCTGTTTCGGGTTAAGCAGCTAGGGCTGCGAGTTTGCTCCCAGGTGCAGTCGGTAGCACCTGCGGTGGGTCTGATGGGTCTTTGGTGGAAATTAAATGGGGGTCCACAAGGAAGGAGTAGGTCTCGGTGTAGAGTTCTTAACGGCTTGTCAGCGTTCTCAGGTCTTATAGTGTAAACTGACGAGACTTCTTAATTACAACAAAGATAGTTGACTCCCACTTGTCTGCTATTTTAGGTTTTCCCCTAAGCCTGACGTTCTGAACCAGCACTCGCTCTCCAACTTCCAGTTCAGATGCGATGATGTTTCTATCGAACCGGGCCTTATTCCTCTGCAATATTTTTTCTTACTCTGAGTGATTCAGGCAGGGTTTGGAGACAAGGAGCCCAAAAGCAAGGTCAACTGGGAGGTGGGGTTGGTGACCGAACATAAGTTCATATGGCGTGAAGCCGGTGGTCATTTCTTCTCTCATTTCATTTATTCTCAGAGGTTTAACAAAGTCTTTCCAATGGGTATTTTCCTGGTTAGACAGTGTTCCAAGCATATATAACAGGGTTGTGTTGAATCGTTTGACTGGATTGCTTCTTGGGTGATAAGGAGTTGTTCTTATTTTATGTATTCCTTTGAGCGCACAAAGTTTCTTTAATGTTTGAGATTCAAAACCTTGACCTTGATCACTGTGGATCTTCTGGGGGATACCATAGTGGTCAAAGAAACTTTTACCAGAGACATTATGCCACAGTTTTTGCTTTCTGGTTTAGGGTTGGCACAGCAACTGCATATTTAGTGAAATGATCTGTAATGACCAGGATATCTTTGGTTTTACTTTTGTCGGGTTCTAATGATAGGAAATCAATGCATACCAATTCAAGTGGATGTGAGGTTCAAATATTGATCAATCAAGCAGCCTTTTCTAGTGGCCTTTTACGTTTTGTACATCTCTCACATGTTCTTATTTTGGTCTGCACATCATTGGCCATCCTTGGCCAGTAAAACCGATACCTGACCAGATCTAAGGTACGTTAAATTCCCATATGGCCCATTTGATCATGCGAGGAGTACAACATGTCAGCACGACATTCTTGAGGTAGCACCAGTTGGTATAGGATTTGGGAGCCGCCGTACAAGGATGTTATTCTGGAGCTCCAATCTATTTAGTTCTCGTAGGAGGAGTGGCAGCTCTGGTAGATCCTCTCTCAAGGAGGGTGGTGGTGACTTGCCAGTCTCAATCTGTGCAATGACATGTGTGAGCACAGAATCAGCACGTTGTTTACTAGCGAGCTCAGCTGAGCCCAATTGAGGGACCATTGCGGATGCAAACTGCTCGTCAGCAGTGTAGCTATCCGGCAGGCTGTCGGGGGACATTGAAAGGGAATGCACGGGAGCAAAGCTGGGGGATGAATCAAGAACACTGCAAACCAGTTGACGATCAGAAAGGGCTTTCACCGTCTGTTGATCAATACATACTGTGTTCGGACTGTGAACCTAAGTATTCTCTCCTTCTCCTTCTTGGACATCAGGTCATTGGAGAGATGGGGTCTGCGTGAAAGACCATCTGCATCTGCAGGGCTGCCAACCAGCGGTAACTTGTGGCATGAAGTTTGGCAATAGTGAGGAGGTAAGTCAATGCATTGCTGTCGTCATGATGTTAAAGTCTGTTCCGTACAGATAATCATTGAACTTTACAGTCACAGCCCACTTTAAGGCTAGAAACATCAGTTTGTGTGCTTGGTATCTCGACTCACTCTGTGATAAGCCCCTACTGGCGTAAGCAATTACTCTCTTCAGTCCTTCCTGCTCTTGATATAAAACTGCACCAAGCCCGGTGGAACTGGCATCAGTGTGCAACAGGTAAGGTTTCTGTGGATTGGCAAAGGCAAGTACTGGAGTAGAGGTAAGTTTATCTTTGATGGTATCAAATGCTTCTTGGCAGGCAGATGTCCAACGTCCAGCAAAGGGTTCTTTTGGGTTGTGGTATTGTTCTGGTTTGATCAAGGTTTTCGGTTTCTTTTGGGATGGTGGGTATCCTGATGTGAGTTCATGGAGGGGTTTCACAATATTGGAGTATCTTTGCACAAATCTACGGTAATAACTGGCAAATCCACGAAAGGATCTGAGTTTTTTAAGATTTTTAGAGACTGGCCAAAATCTCAGGGCTTCTACTTTAGCTGGGTCTGTTTCTACACCGTTCTGGGACATAACATGCCCCAAGTAATGTACGGAAGTCTGAAAGAAGGTGCACTTTTCAAGAGAGAGTTTCAGAGTCTCTAAGGCGATGAAGAATCTTCATCAATCTTGTCTCATGCTCTCCTAATGTTGGGGCAAATACAATCAGGTCATCAATAAAAACAATTCCTTTAAATTCATCTCAGCCATGCATCTTTCCATTAAACGTTGAAACGTCGATGGTACGTTGGTGACCCCTTGTGTCGTTCTGTTAAATTCCCAAAAACCAGGGGGACAAACAAAGGCTGTCTTGCATTTATCACTCCCTTCGAGGTCTTTGTTTGAATGATGTTGGGTCAGAGAGTTTGTTTTGGTGCTGCACCATGTCTGTTCTGCCAAAATCCAAATCGTGATTTGAAAAAACTTTGGGAATGCTGCTTAACTTGGCAATTATTCGGTTCTTCCACTCAGCAGTGAGTGGGGAATTATCAAAGTTTTACTCATCCAGTGGCCTGGGTGAAGTGGATGGTACGGACTCAGGGTTGGTCTGTGCAGCACAGGTAATCGACTGAAAGGCACTGATCTCAGAAAGCATTGCTCGAGGAGGGAGGGTGACGTCATGTGCTGACTCATTTTTGACTAGAACATTTAATGGTTAGGGTAATCCGCCAGACAAGCCTGTATCATCAAACATCAGGTATAGGAAATGATGTGGGATTTCAACTAGAACTGCTTTCTCTGCTTGCACTGAATGTGAGGCGGATGTACCTTCAAGAAAAAATTGTCTTGCTGGCGTACCCAGGAAGTCTGGAGGAAAAGGTGATGTCTAGCTTAACATAACCAAGGTAAGGTACAGCTTAGCCGTTAGCTCCTCCGAATTGGAGAAGGTCAATCAGGGGTTTCAATTCAAGATCTGCTAGGTAAGTGTTAAGAAATGATTCTAATCATTAAGAATAACCCGTGAGCCTGTATCAAGGAGACAATTGATTGAAATGCCCTTAATGAGGATTTGAGCAGTGCATTTAGTTCCAATGAGTCCTTTGGGAAGTGAACAGTTGTTCTTAAGCATGTGGTTGGGACACTGGGATGTGGCAGCCTTCACTGGTGCCGCAGAAAAGGCTGGCTTCAGTTTGACTGGTTCTTGTTGTTACTGTGCCACTGCTCCTGTCGTTGCTGCAGGTGCGAACGTTTTTGTTTCACCAAAGATTGATTTGCTGGTTGGTTGAAAGAGGTAGCAATGTGACCATCTTCTCCACATCTAAAACAGAAACCTGCTCTTGGTCTGGTGTTCTGCATCCTAACACTAGGAGGCATTGGTGTGGAGATGTTCTTACCTGTGGGTTTGGCAAATGTGCAGGTTGTCTGCCCAAGCAGTACTGACATCTGTTGCTGTAGTTTATGCACTTGCTGCTTCTCAATGGATCAACTTTCAGTATTGGCAAGGCTGGATTGGGCCTGGAGAGCCACACGCTGCTTTGAGGATCCCATGTGTTTCCTCATCAAATTCTCCTTAGCCAACTGTCGGTCCTCCTCAGTTCGAGGCAAGAGAAGCAACTCTGGGAATGCTGGTGGGTTCTCCTTCTTCTGCTCCAACTGTAGCTTGGAAATCAGCCCATTGTCCCAGCACCCCCTGCCGAATTGTCTCAACAGGTGCTTGTTGGTTTCTGATAATGCGATCCCACCTCTTGCAACCACAGTATTCACTGTGAGTAGCAACCACTGAAGGTAACTTGAAGCGGGGGACATTCAACTTTTAACAATCTTTCTTGTGATCTGAACTGGAGGCAAATGGAAATCAGCCAACAGTAGCTCAATGTGGGACTTCCACCTTTAATAGTCAAGTTCATTTGGGGGTTTAGGCACTTTGCCGGGAAAAAACGGAGTTGTAATTTGGGTAATGAGTGAGTTGTGAGCTCTTCCAATCTCACGACATGCTCCACAACAACTCTTTGTACCTCTGGTGGATCCAGATCCGAGTGGGAGACTCTCACTGAACCTGGTGGTCTCAATGTAGACTGTGATAGTTTGGCTGTTGCTTCCCCTTGCTGGCCAGGTGAGGGGGTTGATTGGTCCACACTTGATATTATTATTATTTTTTTTTTTTTTAGAATCCCTTATTAGTCCCTCGAGGGGAAATTCAACCATTCACACATACTGATGTGAGTAGGCATGCACACAACACAAGCTTGTCTGGAGCTGGGATTGAACCTGCAACCTTTTGGACTGCAGGCAACCACTCTACCATCTGGGCTATGTCGCCCCTGTTTCCTTCATTTAGACCACTATGTGGCTCAACTTCAACAGTGTTCAAATGCTCATTCATTTGAGATAGCACATCATGTATTACAACATCAAATTTTTGCCCACTTCGTCTTGCAAGATGCCACGGTTCATTCATATAGTCAGGGGAGGGAGCCTCAGCTCCAGCTGGGACTGTGCTTTTATTTGAGTGTTGCATAACACAAAATTTAAGCTCAGGGTCGCTCTTCCAAATGTACGTGTACGGTAAAATCTATGTTTGGTTTTCCAACAGCAGACTGAGATTTAAATTCAACGACCAGGTTTTTAATCAACAATTATTTTCTTGAACCGACCATATTCTTTCAAAATATCAACGAGTTCATCATCTTGTGCGGTGTGAGTCACATCAGAAACAATGACAATGTTTAAAATATTTACTCCAGATTTCCCAAAGAACTCCATTATTGGATTAAACAAAATATATAAATCAGAAATAATATTTTCAATTTTTTTTTCACTTAACCAGCTCCTGGCTAGCTTGCTACATGAAGTGTAATAGTTTAAAGTGCTCACTCACTGTGGTAGTGACATCTTTTGAGGGATTCAGAATATGTTCACCCTTTTACAAGTCACCAGTTGAACATTACGTCACACATCAGCTCATGTTTTGGGACTTCGCAGGAATTCTATTTTCAAGCACTGGGTTCAATGTATCACGTCTACACCCACCTTCTGTGTTCCAGAGAAATAGATTTCGTCAAATCTTTCGTATCTATTCACGATAATGAAGAGCAACTTCAGGGGAACTGATTCATGAACTGATTCATTTCTTCGCACTGATTCTACATCGGAGGAGGTTGTGAAATGATTAAAAAATGCCATTTTTTTTGACACCAAGACTAAACCCACTTCCTGTAATCTGGAGGTAAATGTGATCAAACGGGGAGTAGAACTTAATCTGAAGCTGCATCAGCCAAAGAACGCCTGAACCTCACGGTGAGTCTGAGGTATTTAGAAAAATGTTTTGTTATGAAATTACTTCAATAATACATATTTACAAAATGACATTTTCTTTAAGGTGTATTTAACTATCCATATTTTGTACTGTTACTCTAGCAAAGACAACTTTGTGTTGTAAATTCTATTACCAAGGTGTTTTTAAATCTTTTATTCATTCACTTGCACCAAAATAATCATTTTCGAAAAATATATTTTTTTAATTATTAGAATACGCTTATTTGTACCATTTGTAGAAAAAATATGTATTAATTTCAAAAAATTAAAAAATGTTTGAATCCAATTATAAATAAGAAAATAAATATAAATTCAACCTTTCATGCAAAAAATGATAGAATTAATTTTTCGATTTTAGAATTCAATGCTTTAAAACAATGTTTTTACAATAGAAATGGAAGAGTATTAATTTTGAAATGTTAAATTCAACCATTCAAATTGCTTATGCTACTGATATACTTCCATATTGTGGACCAATCATCAAATTCAAAAATAAGCTCATCGAAGATTGTCTTCTGTAGCAGTGCAGTGGAAAGTTTTTCCCTTCATTAAACTTCCATAAATCTATTTTCCTCTTGATGTCCTTACCTCGGGTGTCGTTTTTTAAAAAATCCACAGATGGAAGAATACACCGTCACTGTGGCCACTGGGTCGTCGAAGCACTCTTCTACCAACAACTACGTCTATGTGACCCTGGTGGGTGAGAAGGGGGAGAGTGAGCGGACGCTCCTGGACAATGCCGGGCGGGACTTTGGTCGAAATGCAGTAAGAGTTTCTTTTAACACAAACTAAATGGTCTGAAAGTGACCTTGACCTGAATACGACCTTGGCTTAAATGACTCCCCTCAGGAGGACCGGTACAAGGTGGTCAGCCCTGCCCCTCTGGGTACAGTCCTGCTGGTCCGACTGGAGAAACATAAGATATGGGTCGAGGACAACTGGTTTTGTCGTCACGTCACTGTGGAACCACCTGTTGGAGGCCATGTCCTGACCTTCCCTTGCTACCGCTGGTTTGTTGGAGACATCCAGCTGGAGATCAGAGAAGGAACAGGTAGGAAACACTCGGCACAACTGGTCAATGATGGAACAGGAAACATCCCTCTTTCAATCCAGCAAAGTTACCGAAGGACGACCTCCTGCCTGAGCTGCAGAGTCACCGGAAGTCAGAACTCCAGGAGAGACAGATGGCTTACAGGTCAGTGACCTTCCTGACCTACAACTATAAAGTCCGTATCAAACCTGATGTCCGGTCTACGCAACCTCCCTGGGTAGGTGGACTACATGGGTTCAGGGACTACCGAGATGCATCGACGCTAGAACAGAAGATGATCTTCCTCAAGACGTCCGCTTTGTTCATGAGAAGAAGAGCGACTTTAAGCATTCCCTGGAATACGCGTACGTATGACTCTAGGAATGGAACCTGCAACCAAGATTTAGCTGAGACATTGATTTGTTTCTCCTCTCTGCCCTAGCTTACTAGAGTTGTCTCTGAAGAGACTCGCCATCAAGTTTGGGAAATCCTGGGACAACCTGGAGGATTTTAAACGCATCTTCTTGACGCTGAAGAGTCCAGTGGCAGGTAGGAAGCTCCGTGAAGGTTCTTCTGACCACAGATGACTTTTCTTTGCAATTTATTCCCGTTGGTTTTTAATCATCCTCTTGTTTGTCGTAGACGGAGGCCAGTCATACTGTCTCATGTATAGTTTGTGTGTCATGTCTTTCACAATATTTATATAGAGGTCCAAAAAGTCTGTGTCAAACAATTAACCACATGATTAATTTATCTTGTGGTCGTTGAAAGGAACTTTAACACCAGGTAACACTTAGAAAAACTGTTTGTTTGTGAGTGAACTGAATGCTAGCTTAGCTAGTTGATCATGTTTTTAGCTAAGCCTCATCGGAGGTGAAATTTGTTATGAAATACAAAGAAGTGAAGCCTGAGTCAGGATACAAAGGATAATATGACTAAAGATTCATGCATGTGGTGGAAAAATCAGGTCAGATGTAAAATTCATCCACCCGCGTTACAGGAAGGAGAGATTACGCTGCTCCTTCCTTACCATTGCTGGAAGGCTATTTTTACCAGTCAAATAGAAGGTGTATCATGTAGTATCAAGTATGTGACATTAGGGGGTGGGTTAGTTACTTGATTTAAGTACTAACTGAACTCTCGTCTGGATCTCTCTGACAGAGTACTGCATGGATCATTGGAAGGAAGACGCTTTCTTTGGCTACCAGATTTTGAACGGCTGCAACCCACGGATGATCCAAAGATGCAAAACTCTCCCGGAGAACTTTCCGGTCACAGCGGCCATGGTCCAGAGATCCATGCCAGCACTAACCAACCTGGACAAAGAGCTGAAGGTAAATAAGAAAAAAGTATCAGCCTACAGTAGTGTAGAGTTCTACAGTGTTTACCAGACTTGATCATCAGGCTGGGAATATCTACCTGCTGGACTACGTCATCATGGATGGAATTCCCAGCAACACCATCAATTGCCACCCTCAGTACGTGGCAGCTCCTCTCTGTCTGCTATACCAACATCCTGATGGAGACCTGGTGCCCATTGCAATACAGGTGTCGGTATCAGAGTCCAGATAAGCTCTATAAGAACTAGTTTCAACAGGATTTTACCTCCAGATCGGACAGATCCCAGGCTTGGACACGCCCATCTTCCTGCCCTCAGACCCCCCGTTGGCCTGGTTGTTGGCGAAAACCTGGGTCCGTCACTCTGAGTTCCAGGTGTTCGAGGTGTTGTCTCACCTGCTCCGCACTCACCTGGTGGTGGAGGTGTTCTGCGTGGCCACGCTACGACAGCTGCCCGCTGTACATCCTATATACAAGGTGGGCTCAAAACGTGTTTCAAAAATCTGCCATTTAACAATGTTTTCTCTGCAGCTACTGGCTCCCCATCTGCGATACACACTAGAGATCAACAGTAGGGCGCGCCACACGCTCATCAACGAGGATGGCATCTTCAAACAGGTGGATTTGTCTCAGACAAACAGGCAGGATCTCTGATTCTCTGGGCTTATCTGTCTGCAGATCACGTCCACTGGTGGCAAGGGTATGGTGGTCATGACCCAGAGGGAGTACAGGAATCTGACCTACCGATCTCTCCAGCCCCCCAATGATTTTGCTGACCGAGGGGTGAATAAGTTGCCCAATTATTCCTACAGAGATCATGCCCTGATGTTGTGGGACGCCATTCAAAGGTAGGATTTTCAAAAAGAAGAATCCGAAAATTGTATAACTTTGCAGATGATGTGCTACTGATAAGTGATGATTCTGCCGTGTTCAAGTCTGCGGACAAAAGCAATTGGATGGTTTGAGAGCACATTCGTCCATTCTAGGTTTGTGTCCAACATGGTCCAACTGTTCTATCGATCCGATCGGGAAGTGCAACAGGACCTGGAGCTTCAAGCCTGGATTGCAGACATCGTCCAGGAAGGCTTTGCAAAGCTGTCCAATTTTGGTAAAACTAATTCTCTTGCCATTTATTTGAGTCTCTCGAACATTACGATTGACAAATGTTGTATGTCCCAGGTTTGGCATGTGACTTGAAGACTCTGGATGAGTTGTCCACTCTGTTGGCAGTGATCATTTTCACCTGCTCCGCCCAGCACGCTGCCGCCAACAACGGCCAGGTGAGTCTGGTTCTAAGGTTTTAAAAAATACTAACAAACTTGAACAAGATGTAAACATGGTTTGATCTTCTTTCGACCAACTTTGGTTCAGTTTGACTGGTGTGCCTGGATACCCACCGCGCCCTGTAGCATGAGGCAGCCACCACCTGTTGACAAGGATGCTGTTACCATGGAGATGATCATGGCTACACTTCCTGATGTCAGCCAGTCCTGCTTGCAAATGGCCATCACCTGGCAACTTGGACGAGCTCAGCCAGATGCAGTCAGTAGATGTTCGAACTTGTATGTGAAGGTTTCATAACGTCGACTTAGTTCTTCCTGCTTTCCTTCTACTTAGATTCATTTGGGAGAGTATGCTGAGGACTACTTCACTGAGAGGCAGGCTAAGGAGGTGATTGGTTTCTTCAGAGAGGCACTGGCAAAAATTGAGACAGAGATCTTGGTTCAGAACCAGGGTTTGGTGCTTCCATACTTGTACCTTCTTCCCAGTCGCGTGGAAAACAGCATCACCATATAAGTCTGGCACACCAATCCGACATCAGAGAAGATTCCTTTCAAAATACACTCTTGCAGTGCTTGGGTTCTCTATGACTGGTGTCCATTTTCAATCACTTATCAGCTTCTGGTTGTCACTAGTTCTTCAGTCATGAGGACTGTCAAGAAATTACTAGTTAGAGTATTACTTTCTGCTGAAGTTTTTACTATAATAAAATGATCACTCAATACAATTGTGTCTGTATTCTATGTAATCTTTTGAAAAAAACTAAACCTTTTGCCGTCTTGTGTTTCCAACAGAGTTCTCCGCTGATGATTATTTTCTATTCAGTTATTTCCCGTTTTTGTCTTTGCTTAAAAAAATAACAAAGTATCATTCTCACAAAAATGTCCACTGATTGGACTTACTGACTGAACAGGAAATAGCCTCTCAACACTCCTTTTGTCTACACCCTTGATGGACCATTACATTATATACTGTGAGGAGGGTTTGTGATAAAGCTTTTTTTAGAGGTCAAAAGGTGGCGCCCTCATTTAAAGATAAAGTGAGTTTTCTAATAGAATATCTGTTCAAGGCAATGTATTATAGAGCCTGGAGAGACATCTACCATTTGCAGCTGAACACCAAAGAGCTGGTCTTGGACATTGTGAGGTCCAGGACAAAGCCACTTCCAGTGTCCATCAGAGGTGACTAGGTGGAGATAGTTGACAACTGTAAGTACCTCGGTGTGTAGCTGGACAGTATACTGGTCATGCAACACAGACCATGTCTATAAGAAAGTTCAGAGTAGACTGTACTTTCTGAGGAGGCTCCGATCATTTAACATCTGCAGGAAGCTCCTCTGCATGTTCTACCGGTCTGTGGTGGCCAGTGTCCTGTTCTATGCTGTGGTGTGTTGGGGTGGAAATGTGTCCAGGAGGAGTCAACAGGTTGAACAGGTTGATCAGAAGGGCTGACTCTGTGGTTGAAGCTGGACTCACTGGTGACCAGAGAGGAGATCACTGGACAAACTACTGTCCATCATGGATGATGACATCATCCTCTGAACACTGTCGCCCGTGAACAGAGAAGCAGATGGAGTGCACCCTGGACTGAGTGCCATTGTCCAGGGTGACAGGTATGGTGTTCATATGCCACATGGAGTACAAGAATCTGACCTATCAATCTCTCCAGCCCCCCAAAGACTCCGCTGACCCCCTGGTGAACAAGCTGCTCAATTATTGCTTCACCGATCATGCCCTGATGTTGTGGGACGCCATTCACAAGTAGGAGCCGCAAAGAATGTGTGAAGTGGAAGCCTTTTTTAAATTAGAACTAAGGTCACACGTTACTTTTGAGTTGAGATCAAAGGTTACATTGAAGGTTACAACAGCAAACTATAGAAGGAAAAATGTGTATCAGTATCGGGTTACCTCTTGAAACACACAAAGTTTAAACGTGATATTTTCACTAGTTAATCTGATTTTTTTTTTTCTGTTTACAATGGTTACAACTAAATGACATTATGTTTAAAATCATCTTACAACATCACATATTTCATAAGTATGGCGTATATATATATAATAATTGTAATCTAACACTAACAAATGTCTCCAGACACATAAAGCAATATAACCAGTTCCAGTTTTACCGCCAGGATATCAAAGCATTGAATCATGATATCTGTGCACTTTATAGCAGGTTAAGGAGAAAACGATCATCTAAAACCACGTGTTTCAAAAAAGGAATATATTATGCTAAAGTCTCTGAGTACAAACAAATGTCTATACAATGTAAATTCATTCAAATGAGTTCCTGTCGCCATAAGAAACATGTTCTTCAGTCAATAACGTGTGACAAGGTTCACAACTTTTCATGCACTTTTGTCTCTGGGTATGAAATTTATGAAGTATAAAGTAGTTTTTTCACCCAAAACTCTGGTGTCGGACTGAGTTTTTTTAAAATCTCATTAGTTACTGGGTCAACGTTTTCAACACTCTTTTGCCGATGATATGCTACTGCTGTGATTGGTTGATGATTTAGCCTTGTTGGAGTTTACTGGAAAACATGGACTGAATAGTTTGTTTGAACCGGTTAGTCTTTGATCGAAAAAAAAAATCATAATGCAAACAAAAGTTTCCTGAAATAGGACTGAAGAGACCTCATGTTGTCTACACCATGGATGGGCAGGATGGAGAGCACGAGTGCTCCTCCCATGATGCAACACTAATAGACTCAGGGACTCATTCATTTGTTAGATTAAAATTATTATACACTATAGGTATACGCCATACTTAAATTAATGCTAAAAGAAAATCTAAATCTAAATTATAAATTACTCGCTTCATCTAAGAGCTTAAACATTTGAATACACATTCACAATCAACATTTCACTCCAGACTGATAACACTGTTTCAAGACAAGCTTGGATCAGAATTAGAGAAACGACAGCGGTAATTTGAAACATCTGTTCATCTGCCAATCACACCTTAAATCGTAAATCAAAGAACAAAGCAAGACACACCAGGAAAGGGGGGCTAAAAACCTGTACAGTTGCCGGGAGAAAAGTGTGTCCGGTCGCGATCGTAAAGCTTGTATTTTGTTTGACTTGAAGCGGCGAATAAACGACCCGTGACACTCTCTGATTGTCCATTTTTCTCCACGAAGCGAAGGATAAGAACCGGAACGGGAAGTGACTCCGTGTTGGAGCGACGGGACGGACTCCGTGTTTTGATCGTTTTACATTCCTTGTGCTATTGGATTGTTTAATTCTGAGTTTTGGGGCAGGATTGGAGTTAAAAGATGATATTCTATTTTAATCTTTGTATCCTTTTTCTTGTGTTATTTGATCCATCTTGTTTATCTTTATCTTTAGATTGTGTCATCTTGCACTTTCTTTTTATTGGACTTTGTTCTTGTTTCATGAATCTATCGAGCTGGAAAAACAATTTCCCGAAGGAGAACTGCAGAGGGATCAATAAAGTTCATCTAATCTAATCTAATGAAGCTTCATAAAAAAGTGTCGTATTTTCAGAGGTCAGTATGTGGCGCCCTTAGTTTAAAAAATAAACTGAGGTTTAAAAATAGTTAAAAACAATAGATTATAAACGACAAAGTGAAATCTAGTAGACTCTGAAACTTCATGAAGCTTCATCAACACGTCACCAGTGAGTAAACATCAAGTATCATAGTAGTATAACACCATGACATTATGAATATTATATTAAAACTTCATTTTACAAAAATTATAGTAGGTATATTTAATATAAATGTGAAAGTGTAAAAACAAACTCTGAGCGATTATCTGGAAACAAATGCATGATTTGAGACAAAAAATGTGAATAAAAATATAAAAATTTTAACAAGACACAAAAAGGTATAAAAGGTTAAAGAAGGGAAATGTTATATTTCAGCGGGTTCTTTTTCTAGTGAAACGTCATGTATAAGAAACAACACCACACAATTATTCTCATATTCATGGTCAAGCTCCTCCTTACATCACTGATCTGATCCAGACTTACACCCCAGCTCGGGCTCTGAGGTCTGTGGATAAGAATCTACTGATGGTTCCTGAACACGGTTCAGGACCAGAGGAGAGAAATCCTTCCAGACTGTTGCTCCTAAGCTATGGAAACGATCTCTGTGTTTGATGATCTACTGACTCCTTCAAGAAACATCTTAAGACACTTTTATTTGTTCAGGTTTTTCCTTGATTTTCTGGAACTCCTGTGTTGTTCTCAGTTTTATCTTGACCTTTAAAGTATATACTTTATTGAATATTGTTTTGATGGTTTAAGCGCTTTGTGAGGTTTGTGAGACCTCCTGAGGGATCAATAAAGTCCTACCTACCTACCTACCCTGGTCTGGCCGTGAAAGCGCTGTATAAATACAAATTACTTACTTACACCATCAGTTCAAACTTCAAGAGGTCAACATAGAACTAGTAAAAAGCTTCACTTTGTCCACATCTGGTTGACACATGGTCCCCTACTGCACTTTCTGGACCGTCTCATAGGCTCCGTCACTTTTTCCTGTCAATACACCTCCGTGAAATCAAAGAGTACAAATCGAGCTTCCTGTTACGTAATCACACATTTGTTTGGACTGCTTCGGGCTTTTGGCCCCTTGTGTCGCTGAGTTTGGCAGATGTGATCCACAGGAGCCGGAATCCAGGAGAGACTCGACGTAGAGCCCCTGCGTCGAAGGACTTCATGACTGAATTGTCGATTCTTTGCCAAGAAGTGTCACAAAGACGACAGAAACCTGCTTTTGGGTTAATATTTATTCAAGGGTTGAGATGACGCTGATGTCGTCATCGTCGCATCACCAGGTAGTTCTGGGGGAGAGGGGGGGGGGGGGTCAACAGGTGAGTCACAAAACAATCTCATGAAAACGTTCCTCTCTCCCCCCGAGACAGATCCTGTTCTGCAGCTTCTGCGTGATCGCTCACCTTCCTTCGGTTGAGCCTCATCTGGCAGCAGGAGAAGAGTCCGAACACCAAGTAGACGGCGGCTGCGAAGAAACAGTTGTAGCTCACATTGTTGTAGACCCCGTAGACCCTCTGAGGAGGGTTGGGACTAAAAAACAGGAACAGGGATATCATTTAAATGTGACACTTCTGTCATGTTAATCTGAGATGTTTAGACAGTTGTATCGTCTTCAAAAGATCCAAAAAAGACGTACTCGTCTTGGATGTCTTCTTGAGTGACGGGTACGTCTGTGACGAGCACGGCTGAGTGAGTGGAGAACAGGATCCCCAGGACGACCTTTGACACCGGAATAAAAAACCTTTTATTGTCACAAGCGTTTATTTAAAGTCTATCAGGTGAACTTTTGTGTGCAGTTAAAACGACAATAATATCCTAAGAGTCATTCTACTCATCATCAACATATTTTCTTTCATTTAAATAAAATTAAAAAACGTACCAACATAATCGTCCCCCAGACGCTCAACGCGATCCCACAGGCCGAGAGTTTGCTTCCACAGATTAATCCGCGCATTTAAAAAAACAACAAAAAAACACCTAAATTGATCAACTCCGCAGCTGCCGATGCTCGTCTGAAGTTTCTGACGTCACGTGATTTATCTGCATACCTGACGTAAGATGACGTCGTAGTAAAAAAAAAAAAGATACACCCTTTGATGAACTGTTTTCGTAGCAACTATTTACAATGTGTTCGGTATGTTTAGTCTTCTAGGGAAACACGTTAGACTTAGTTTTTCGTATTTGATGTGTTCCGGGGATTTTTTAAATTTAAAATTAAAGTCAATTAAAAACTAGAGTTTAAATGAATCGTGACCACTAGATGTCGCACTAGTGCGGCTCAAGGGCCCTCAACTGACTACATGACGCGACGATATCATTCATGAACTCCTCGGTTCATCTATAAGTGTATCATTGTTATTGTATCATTTCTATGAAAGGAGGAAGAAAATGACAATTCCAATAACAATTAAAAAAAGCTTTTTTTCGGTTTGTTTTTTAATATTAGTGTCATTTTGAATGTATCATGTTTTAACTATTTATAATGAATTAGAGATATGCGTTGTATCGGCTACTTTCCTTGACTTTATTTTTTTCAATGAAAAAAAATAACAAACGACGATCTTGAGATTTCCTTGAACGGTGCTGGAAATTACGAGTGGTCCTGAACGCAGCACCGTTTGTCGCCGTTGTTTTGTTTTAGCAGTTAGCATCTGAGTTCGCATCCGAGTTGAATCTCAGATTAAAAATGTTTGGTTTTCTTCCCCTGGACCTCCTGCCCTCGGCGCCACTACGCGGACTTTGAATGGCCGCACGTATGTCACTGTAGACCGGGCGAGAAGATGAGCAGAGATGCTCTCAAGCTAGCGTGTTAGCACGTTAGCAGCTAACGCTACATCACAGCGCGTTCAAAGCCTCTACGTTTCTCCAAGAGCAGGAAAAATGACCTCAGCTTCCACCAAAGTAAGTGCTTTTTAAAAATGCTAAAACTGCTAAAATAATGAGTTAGTTTGTCTGGTTTCATAGACATAGTGACGGCAAAACCCTCGTCATATAAACGCTCAGATTCATGAGGTTATTTTTTTTAATTTTTCCCGCCTTTACAGTTGCTACGAGTTTCTTCGTGTTTTCTGTGATTGACAGGTCTCTGGACAGATCTCTGGACAGGGACAGAAACAAGTCGCTGCTGCTGGATTTCAACTCTTTTCAACCTAATAACGTGATGATGAATAAATCTAATGGTCTTCCTCATGTGTTTCCCTCAGGTTGGGGAGATCTTCTCAGCAGCTGGAGCCGCCTTCACCAAACTAGGGGAGCTGACCATGCAGCTCCACCCGGTGTCAGACTCCATCCCTCCCGGGTAACGACTCTTCGTCACACTTGATCTTCTTAAGAAGAAATGTTTTCACAGACGAGCTTGTAGAGAACTTGACGGTCGGTACCAACGATGGATGAGTCGAGGGATCCACGAATTCTTTAGTATTTCACACATGTTGAGCAGAAAAAAACATTCCAACCCAAGTTTATTATTATTATTATTGAAAATGTTGAAGGAATAAGTTGTGTTTTACTAGATCTTGTCTGAAGAACCTATTTTTTTTTTTAATCTTTTGTTTAGGTTTTTTGTTAAATAAATAATTTCCTTCATTGACAATAAATAAATCACATCGACAGTTTTTCCTTTTCCAAAATAGTTTTGAAAGACCATAAATAAAATGCAACGATAACAGAGTGATTGCAAATAATAAACTCTCAACCATTGTACATGATGTATTATATACCTCCATGTCGCAATTACCTCCTTTGCGCTTGATGATCTACTGACGCCTTTAAGAAACATCTTAAGACGTTTCTATTTGTTCAGGCTTTTCCTTGATTTTCTGGAACTCCTGTGTTTTTATCAGTGTTATCTTGACCTTTAAAGTATATACTTTATTGAATATTGTTTTGATTGTTTAAGCGCTTTGTGACCCTGGTCTGGAAAAGCGCTATACAAATAAAAATTACTTACTTACTTATGTATAATGTAATTATTTTGTACAAAAATGTAATGTGTGTATTTCTAAAAACGTATATTTATTATTCATTATAAATGATCATTTATTTTATAATTTTTTTCTGATTATTTTATTGTCATTTATTATTATGTATTATTAAGTTTGTAGTATGTGTACTGTACGACCTCTTGTGTGTGTATACGGCTAAAACAATTTAAATGTTTAATTATTGGACACCGAGCCGGGGTCCATGAAAGTACAGCAGATAATTAGAATATTTTGATAGTTGATTCAAAGCCATTGATCACTAATCATTTTTACTTCCTAATATGAAATCTGTCAGGTTGTAGGTGAAGTGCAATATCGTGGATTATTTAAATCCATTTAAAAGCTTTATTTATTAAACCCATTGTCCTGGAGTAATTATATGTAGACACTAGGCTTCTTTAAATCGCCTGCAAATGAACCATGTACCTGAATTTTGTAGTTTTGTAAATAAAAGTAAATCAAGATGGTTGCCTTTAAGCATCACTTGGTCATTCATTTGTAACACGAGTAAACTAGTTTCTTAGATAAATAACACACGAAGGACACTGTTTACTTCCACAATCAATGCAACAAAGTATCAAATATGAAGTTAGCAGTTATATTGTAAACTGTTAGTTAGTAAGATGCAATATTTAAAAAGTAGTGGCTAAATAAATAGTTTTTTAACCATTGTGGTCTTGATTGAATAATATTTGTCAATGTTATGCACCTTGTGACACTGTCTAAAAAGGTGCTGTATAAATATAATGATGACTATAACATGATCTCCACTGTGAAACATCCAAGATCCTGCATCGTTTCGCATGCAGCTCCGGCTGCGCGTGATTGGCTGAACTCTGAAGGTGTTTTTGTCGCCGCAGCAGTCAGACGAAGAGCACGATGAAGAGGAAGATGTACGAGGACGGCGCCCAGACGTCCTCCGAGGGGCTCAAAAAGCCGGCCAAGAAAGCGCCCTTCGCCGCGTCCTTGGTGGCGCCGAAGATCAGCTCGGCACCCAAGACTCAAGTGGTAGTAGCCACGGCAGGACTGCAGGGGACGACCGGCAACCAGGCGGTTTTGAAGAAGCAGAAGACGGCCGGTGAGTGTCGGCAAATGTATTGATTGACAGGTGCTGCGCCGGACAAAAGGGATCGACAAACATCCGAAGCACATTTTCGGCTTCACAAAACCGTTAGTTTGATCAGTCGGACAGGAAGAAGCCACGTTGTAATGAACCTTAAGTATTTTAAAGCAACACAAAAAAAAACAATATATGGTCGTAACACTCTTTTTACGCTTGACACCTTCACGTCAAAAAAAAAGGTGACATCAGTGATTTTTACATGTGCAAACTTCGGTCTAAATCCTTCCCCGCCACTTTCAACCAGCGCCAAAAAGTCTGTGAAAAAATAAGGCTTACACAGTTAATAATTCCACAAATTTCCCAAAAAGTGAATATAATTTGAAGAAAGAAATATTGGCAATTTAATTTTAGGCTAAACTATAGTATTATAGTAAATGTAACTCTTTACTCTTCTAATATTTCATCACAATGTAGGATCTCTCAATTAAATACCAGCTAAAAAGTATGAATTATATATGAATTAAGTTCTTCTGCAGGAGCCACAGGTGGGAATAAGAATCCATGAACCCCCTTACTTTAGTAATCATGTAAACGGAGGTCATTGAGTCGAAATGCAATCGAGCAAAAATCCTTAAATTTTAAAAAAGGAATTTAGTAGTCAGGTAAAATTGATAATATAAGTTCAATAAATAGAACTTTTCTAGACGAGAAAAGATGTAATGGAGTAAAAGTACTTAAGTAAAACCTTGGAGACATTAGTAATCAAGTTAAAATAATACAACTTTTTTTTTTTTAATTGATAGTAGAAATTTAATTGAGTAAAAATAACCCTATTAAAATAAGTTGTCTGATACATAAAATGTAATGGAGTACAATTTTAAATGTAATAAAAAAATTAAGTGGATTCTTTTTGAATTGAGTAGAAGAGTCTACTTTTATAATAATAATAATATATATATATTTAATAGATACACCCTTCGCTAAAGACCATTCACTTGTGGACGCATTGTTACGATTCATCTTCTCCGACGTGGTCTGCCTGTCACCCCTAGATGTCACTCTCAGCGCTCTGAACGACTCGGACGTCAACAGTGACCTGGTGGACATGGAGGGACTCGGCGAAGGAGCCAACTCCAAAAAACTCAACAACTTTGACCAAGGTGCAGTGAAAAGTTTGAATCCTGATTTATTTTTGTTTATATAAAGCTTGAATCTTAAGAGCACAATCGTAACAAGCATCTCAGAACCCGCTACATTCGTCCAGTGATCTAGAGCATGCAGGCTGGTTAACACTTAAATGTTACGGCTGCCCTGCAGCTTTTTGTTCGGAAAAAAAAGAACAAAGTCCTGTCACATGATGGCCTGTTCAACCTTCTCACTGATTCTGGTCGACGCTCCACATAAGTCTGGCTTTGATCGGTTCAATATGGAAAAGACAGATGCGCAGCTGCAGAAAATTGTCTTCCTTCTGCTTCACGATGAGATGCTGGAGTTGGTCCTCATCACGTAGACTCCCCCGTGGAGCACTTTTCGGAAATGAATAATGAGCGGCACTTAACCTCGTGCACTGGGAGAGTCAGAGTTGGCAGAAGCATGATGTCTTTATCGTCATCATCTGATTCCTCCATCAACGCTGCCCCACGACCTGAGGCTGGTGTTGATGGCTGATGAGGACAATATTAGGCTCGTGAGAAAATATCGATATTTATTAATTTTTATAATACTAGATACTGTTTCAACATTCAACAGCACTGTATCAATTTATTTTAATATAGAAAACGTTTTTGCTTAAATCATAGTTTATGCAGACATGCAAATATTCATTTAACTTCCAGCCACTACATGGCAGGAGTCGGTATGTCCTACACAGCTAAAGTAACCACTTAAATCCCAGGAGATCTCAATGATGACTGAGGACGAGAGGATACAGTGACAGTGATGTTTGGACATATTTTGGTTTGAAAACAAATGAAAGCAGTTACATCTTCGTCAAGAGTCATGTGGTCTGTAAATACTACAACACCAGAGTCAAGTACTGGACAATACTACACATATATACTTGTTACTACACTATCATAACACCAGAGCCAAGTACTGGACAATACTACACATATATACTTGTTACTACACTATCATAACACCAGAGTCAAGTACTGGACAATACTACACATATATACTTGTTACTACACTTTCATAACACCAGAGTCAAGTACTGGACAATACTACACATACAGTATATACTTGTTAATACACTATCAAAATACCAGAGTCAAGTACTGGACAATACTACACATATACCCTTGTTACTACACTATCACAACACCAGAGTCAAGTACTGGACAATACTACACATATATACTTGTTACTACACTATCATAACACCAGAGTCAAGTACTGGACAATACTACACATATACCCTTGTTACTACACTATCACAACACCAGAGTCAAGTACTGGACAATACTACAAATATATCCTTGTTACTATACTATCACAACACCAGAGTCAAGTACTGGACAATACTACACATATATCCTTGTTACTACACTATCACAACACCAGAGTCAAGTACTGGACAATACTACACATATATACTTGTTACTACACTATCGCAACACCAGAGTCAAGTACTGGACAATACTACAAATATATCCTTGTTACTACACTATCACAACACCAGAGTAAAGTACTGGACAATAATACAAAAATATATCCTTGTTAATACACTATCACAACACCAGAGTCAAGTACTGGACAATACTACACAATCAAAATATATTGTATCATTTTCACTTTATCGTGATACGTATCTAATTGCCAGATAAAAGTGCGTTTATTGAGTTGTGGTTTTCCAATTTAAAAAAAATAGTCAAATCTAGCGAAAAATATGAATCACTTATGTGCAATTATTTTTGGCTAAATTAAAAAACAAATTTCAGTGAAAAATGTCCTTTCCTACCTTGAACTCCAAACACAAAGTCAAATAATCATCAGATGTCTTGTTTCTTGTAGCTCGTCCACTAGATGGCACTATCTGCCGTCTTAACTACCATTTCCTCCACACGGACAACGTCAACCATTAACCAGCGTTTCATTCTATTTCATGTTTGTTTCCAGACACTCTGAACCTGGACTCCAGCCTCATCATGAACTCCAGCGACCTTCCTCTTCTGTCCCGCTGACCAGGGGTCACAACAAAAAAAAAGAAGGAACACAAAACCGTGTCAGTGTTCTGGCTCCAGACTTTTGATGGACACCTCGTCTCTGGGCAGTCGTCGGGACGACTTTAAAACATGCCGGTTTGCTCCGTGGTCACAGGAATGTCTTCCTTCTGTGATGGTGTTGCTGGCGAGTGACTCGTCACCAGGATGTTCTGCGGTCGTCGCTCCTACATCGACTCGTGGCGCAACACAGAAGTTTTGTAAATTATTTTACAGAAAACTTTTCTTTTTTTTTTTTCCTGTATGCATCCTCACCGAACAAGTGTTTGTGACCCAATTCTGGGATGTAGCGATTGTCACTGGTGTCATAATGGTTGGCAGCAGATGCAAGGATTGACAGTAGTTACAGTAAAATTGTCGTTGATAAAATAAGAAACACAAAAGGCGTTACAACATTTAGCTGCACATTATATATATTTTTTCTTTTTTAATAAAGTCATGAGTATCATACAGGAAACGACTGTTGAGATGATGTCCACTGTCAAGTGTGTGTGTGTGTGTGTGTGTGTGTGTCTGGCAGAAGCAGCACAGTCACACCGGCAACATACTTTTAAAGTACCAGTAATGATGTGCTGCTACTGCTGGACACACTGGACTGGATGCTATTAACCATCAGGGAATAAAGCACAACAACATCGTTCAAATCATTTCAATCGACGTGTACATCGTGTCCAAATCAGCCTTTTTTTTCCGACATTCACGATTCAACAGTCCTTTATTGTCATGAGGAATTTAAAAATGCACAAAAACTGAATTATGTTAGGACTTGTGGCCTTGAATATGGACACAAAACACAATGAATTGAGACAGAAAGTTTAGAGTATAAAGAGATTAATACCATGTAAGTCAGTGGAGTAGAAAAGTGTTCATAGTTTCATGTTCTTTGCGGTTTTAACTTAAAACAAAATGTATTGTTTTTGTTTTAAACGGATAAATTCAATGACTATAAAACGTTCATCTGGAAGTTTAAAAGCCATTATCCTCGAATTTAGGCGGAAAGTGAGAAATGAGCAGAGTTGACTCTGGAGTGAGGAAGTCAAAGTGATCTGTTTATGTCCAGCTTCACCATCACATGACTAGAAACAGATTGACGTTTTGAGCCATTGTGTGAAAAAGAAAAAAATGGCTTTAAAATCTGAAAAACTGTTGAATTGAAGAGTGGACTTCACTTCAATAACAATAACGGTGAAGGTAACATTTGAAAGGGAAGATGGAAGTGAATACACAACATGTCAAGAAGGACGACAGAAACATTTGCTGATGTTATTGTTGGTGAACAAATTTACGTAAAAACCACATTAATAAATCCGTCGAAACCAGAATAATTAGATTTTTGTTTTGGTTGAATCAATTGTGATCAAATTAATATATAAACATATAATATCAAAATGTAATACATATTTTAGGCAGAGGCAAAAAGACAGAAGACGATGAAAACAGGTTTGTGTGCAGGATAGTTTGATGTGGCAACCGCTGAAAAAATGCTGGTGGTAGATTCACTTTGTTCAATTTACTTTGATTATTCTTTCATTTTCTACCGTTTTATCCCTTAGCGGGGTCGCGGGGAGACTGGAGCCTATCCCAGTGTCATAGGGCGAGAGGCAGGGGACACCCTGGACAGGACGCCAGTTTGTCGAGCACACAAAGACGGACAACCATTCACACACACACAATCATACTATGATTTTATTTTTCTTATATTGAGCAGTAGTTAAATGATGTTTAGTTAGTTTCAAATAAGTCATTTTAAGTCATTTATATTTTTAGAGCGCTTTTCTAGACCAGGGTCACAAAGCGCTTAAACAATCAAAACAATACTCAATAAAATATGTACTTAAAAGATCAAGATAACACCGAGAACAACGCAGGAGTTACAGAATATCAGGGAAAAGGAATTAATTAAAGCTGCCGGATTGAAAATTGTATTAAAATATGAGTCAATCACACGAGAAATAAGATGTTTTCTTCCACATTTACAGTCCATTCTTCACAGTGTGTAAAAAACACTGGTGGATTTCAACCAGCAACCTTTAGCTCAACTGCCTTCCAGTCATTTTTTCTGGTTTGTTGTTATAAATAAAGATTATATTTTCAAGGGTGACAACAGTTTACTCCACAAATCATCATAAACCCGTTGGAGTCACTTCATCTTAAACCTCGCTCCATAAACATGATGACATTACAGTTTTTACATAAAAACGTCAAGTTTTTTTTTTTTTTTATCCATTTGGTGGCAAAAAGACACGATGCGGTGAATTTGGTTCTTTGTTTTTCAACCGCTGCTGCTTTTCTCTGAAGTCGTTTTCTATTTCCAAAGGATGAAGAGGGATTGAAATGTTTTCATCATTGGTCACACAGAATAAAAGCATGAAAGGTCGATGTATTTCCATCACTAGACTCCGATTGCTCACGAGCTCATGATTTATGAATATGAAAGAAATATATCTTTATTGAATCCTAAACTCTGTTGCTGCTGCATGTGCCACCAAAATAAAAACCTACATTTCAGCCTCGACTGTTGGAATAAAGCGCCGTGAACGGAAGATTCTCGCACCCCTGAAGGGAGCGTCCGGCGGGCGAGACGATGGTGCAGATCCCAGGACTCCCGGTGGCAGCACGCCATGATTTGGAGCCGTTGAGCAGAACACTGCAAAACATGATGTGCTGCTAGAGCGAGACCTGGACTCAGAGAGTCCTTCTCCAGCTGCACACACTCACACACACACACACACACATCTGGGGACACATACACACAAGATCAGAAACACAATTTGTCATTTTCATATTTCAATCAAAAGTGTCACCAATTAAATTAAAATGTCCATGTTTGGAAAATCAGCTGGAATCTAAGAATAGTGACCGTTCACAGCAAATAAATTCACTTTTCTCACCATTTGTGACTCAATTCTGAGCATGTTTGTAGAACATTGGATAATAAATGACACATCGTTCACAAATACAAACTTTAGCACTCAGAAAGTGAGGTTTGGCTTCTGATGAGGAGGTTAAGAAACATTTAAGGCACTTTTGACAAGTCTCACACAGAAAAAAAAGTGAAAAACTGTCTGTGAAAATAAAAGGATGCTGCCGAGATCAACAAAATGGCTGCCGACTGAACAAAAGGTGGAGCTGCAGCTGCTTCCATGGCAACAATGCATTTACAATATTAATTGCGAAACTATTTTATTTATCTTTTTTATTTTTTATTTAGAATGAATGAAGTTCGAGTGCTTGGGTAAACCTTACAGTTCTGGAGCCGGTCTTACACAAACTTTTGTTATCAGGCGTGGTTTCCTGAATTCATAATCACGGGCCACAAATGAATGTAATAACTAAATTATGAGCAATAATGAGAAACACTGACATCGGTGACTAATTATTGTTCGTCAGTGTGCGAAATCACCATCTTGGGATGGTTTCATAGTCTTTTTACAGTACTTATAGTACAGTAGTATAGTATATAGTAGATATAAAAAGTGTTACAAAACTAAAGCCAAAGATGTCACATGGCAATAAATGAGAAAACGTAATTACTACAAAATCATCTTTTGCGATTATTAAAATCTCAGCTACACCATGATGGTGTGACCGCAAAATATGAATTTACTGTATTTATAAAGACACACTCGTCCTACGGATCATTTCACTTTTTCACACTAACACAAGGATTGTATTGTTTTTAATACACATCAGGAAGATTTACATTAGAAGGTAAGACTTATATCAGTTTACATATACATGCTAATAATCTTTACATTTAATTATACATGTTGTTATCGAGTGTACACTTTCCGTTATGGATGGTAAAGTGGATTGTGATTCTCTACGACCCATTTATCCTTTCTTTTATATAGTTTTTATTTAAACTGTGTCTCTGGAAAACTTGATGATTTCATACTTGAATTATAAAAGTACATTATTAAGTCAAGAAAACTTCAGATCAGGATATATGTGGCAGAATTTCTTTAAATCACTTCCAAACTCATAGGGGGTGTAAAAGGGCCACACCTGTTCCAGTCAAGAGACGAACCAGAAGAAGAAAAGAACAGATGTTGACTCGACAGACGACCGAACCGTCACAAGGTCACAAAGGTCAAAGGACGGAGAAACGTGGTCGAAAAGTTGATGTCAGTGGCAGATTCTGGTGAAGGAAGAGGAGGAGGAGGAGGGCACGAAATAAAAGGAGAGCGACTGAGGAAGGGGCAGAGAAGGAGAGAGAGTAGCGGAAAAAAATAAAATTGTGGTGGAGGGAAAGTTTAGAGAGGAGAGAGAGAGAGAGAGAGAGAGAGAGAGAGGAGAGAGAAAGAGTGGAGATCCATTCACAGCTCCAGAGGCCATTTTAAAGAACAAAACAATCACCTACCGTTTAATGCCGAGTCCAAGAAGCAAATGAATGAAGGATTGAGTGAGATATGTTTTCAGAGAAGTCCACCTGGACCCTCGGAGGAGGCGCCCGGCAAACAACACACTTCTTGAAAAGTGCTGCACCAGAGAAAGAAGTCAATAAAAAAGATGTGCAAGAGAGAGAAAACCTTCAGACAGTGACACCGGGAGTCAAAAAAAAAAAAAAAAAAAAAAAAAGGCCTGCTATGGGTTTCTGGTTAACAAGGAGGGGCAGAGGTGGGGGGGTTCTCGGGGGGGTGATCAGGCCTAAAAAGAAAAAAAAGAAAAGAAAAAGTGATCCTTCTTCATCTTCACCTCCCAGCCGGTCCTCCTCAGCACTGCCTCGCCGCGCACACTGACACACACACAGGAGGCTCGGCTACACTAAGACCTCAGCAGCCTTTTTCCTCCGGCCATCACTTTCTACAATAACAATCAAGTTTTTTTTCACGGCGGAAAAATCGGGAAAAAAATCAGGGTGTGGCCCCAGGTATGTGATAGAGGAGTGTGAAAGTCTGGGCTCCGCCGGAGTCCCCGTTTAGGAGGAAAAAAACATTTTGTGAGAAGACGACAACGGGGGCTTGGCGGGTAGGGAGGGCTGCCAAAGCTGCTCGGCTGTCAGCCCTGAAAGAGCGAGCGAGGGGGGGAGGGAGGGAGGGCCGAGGGAGGAAGAGGAGGAGGGAAGTGTGCGAGAGGAAGACCTGCACACTTTCTTTATGAAAGTTCTCGACAAAAACCACAGCAGAGGGAAGTGTGTGTGTGTATGTGTGGCTTTAACTGAATGACGTGTTAATTACACAGATGGGGTGCGGGGGGGGGGGGGGGGGGGGGGTGATGGTGGGCGGGGTGCAGGGGGTCTGGTGTTTACTCCTCTGTCACCAAAGTCATGAGATGGGAGTCGACGAGGAGGAGCCCGGCCCCTCGAGGGCCCGGCGCACACCGCTCACCGCTGCTGCTGCTCGCAAACTTTACAGCTCGACAATAAAGCAAACGCACAAATCTCTACGTTTGTCCGTCGACCTCCGACCTCACAGCGAGACCTCGATCCCTTAAATCTGCCCCCGACAAGACAAGACGTCTGGAACATCTGCCACGTGCACTTGAGCAACACTCGCAATATTTCTGAGGGAAACCATGGCAGTGTCGTCTGACAACCACTGTAATTATTATCCACATAAAACAAGTGTTGATTCTTCAAACCTCCTTTAAACCTCGAACGACACCCGCAGAATATTCTCCACCTGCACTGCAACAATCGTTTTTTTTTACAGACTGTAAGGAAATGAATGATGCGTGGAATAGTTTAAAATGTACCTGTCATTACATCTTTATGACAAATTACAATGATCTTGACTTAAATCACTTGCGGTGTGTTTTATCATGAATAAAAACTTTGTTCGTATGAGTTTTAAATATCAGGAACATTAAGCTTTTCATATCCTAAAATACAAGGTTTGAACCCCTGCTTTATTTTATTCTTATTATCCCTAAAAAAAAATATTTAGAGAGGGGTTTGCACTTCGTATGTTATGAATTTATTCTCAGTGTTATTATTAGGAATTTATTTTGGTCTGTCAATAAAAATCTTTTTTTTTTATGTAGTTAAAATAAATAGAAAAACAAATGTATTTATCTAATGAATAAACATCAATCAGAGCCTGAGAAATGTGTTCAGACGTCTATTTACAATTGAGTCTATTTTTGGTCCGTTATAGACTATTTAAACATAATTAATACATCTATTATTCAGACGACACTGATGATGTGGCAACTGGAACTGAAGCATTTACTCACCATCTCTTCGCCGCAACTGATTTTTAAGCAATTTTTTTAAGGTTAAATGACTTGTGTTTTTAGTTTCTCACGACATGAAGATGATTTTACAATGATTCACAGAAACGTGGCTTGAGTCACACACAGGCTGTGGTGGAGTTTAATTGGTAAACTAGCAAAAGAGAAAACAGACGTGATTAAATCTTACCAAAAACATATTGAATTGATGCGTGAATCATAGTGAGGACAAAAATCAATTAATAATTAATAATATTGTGATGTAAAATTAAACATTTTTGAAACACAAATGTATCGCACATACACATCATACCTGTATTGAAATATTACAGCTTCACATCACAGCTATCATTATGACTGTTTTAATAGATGCAGAAAGTGTAAAATTATCTTTTCTACATTATTAATAACGAGAGTATTTGAGTGCGGTCGATAATAAACTATATAGTGTGAAACCGTTTGCTTGTCGGGTCCCAAATGATGCACAGGATTCCAGAGATAAAAGAAAAGCTAAATGTACAATTCATTTTCATCATGACACAAAATGGATGCCAAATTTGGCACCAGCACAAAATGGATCACACACAAGTACTTTAACCAAATGTGAGCCACAATTTTCTCCCAGTAAATTTAATAATTAATTTAAATAAGAAACTAAAAAAATGTGTTGCAATTTCCAGATTTTTTTCATTTTTATTTTATTCTATGATTATCTGTGTGCTGTTTTTTAAAAAAGGCCTTCAGTGATTTGGCCTATTTTCAGAATATTAAACGAAAATAAAAATAGTTGTATGGTTAAAATAAAGTATACACTTTAGTGGATTTTTCATTATTTTCAAATGTAAGTCACAATTCCATGAAATTACATTTTTGAAAAAGTTCATAATGAATAAAAGAAAACGAAAATAGCCAAATAGAAGAATGATTTGTGTAAATCGAGTATGTATATGTGAAATAAAAGTATTTTCAATACATACACTCATTATATTTACTTTTGCCATACAAATCTACTTAAAGCAAGGTGGGGAAAAAAAAGGAATCAGAATCTTTATGGTTAACTTTTTTTTTTTTAGTAGATAACGTTTCTACTCGTTTTAACTACGACAATAATCCCACTAACCACACCAGGCTTAAATGAAAAGTGTAAACTACTGAACGCTGATGGATTCCATCTGCACTTGAACGCACCACGAAGGGCCGCGAAACCGCTGAGTCAGCGCTCGCGCGTCTCCAGCTGCAGCTCTTACGCGCGATCTACATAATCTCAACCGGATTAAACTAGTTCTGGGCCGAGTCGAGGGGCTTCGTTTTTTAATGTCAAACATCATCGCGGGTTTACATGGTCGAGGTGGGCTCCGGCGGATGGGGGTTTTGGGAGGAGGAGGAGGAGGGAGAAGCGTCCGGGGAAGAGGGAGTGTCCGCCCCGCGTCTTCTGTCGCGGATCACCGCAGATATAATGGTGGAGAAATATGAAGTATAAGAGCCTGTCCTGGTTCACCATCAACTGTCACTCAAAGTCGACGATCTCGCAGATTGAACCTGTAGTTTCTGATATTCAAGTGTATTTAAAATCAAAAATACATATTTTTTTTGTACAGTAAAACACACTGTAATGGTCGCACCACTACATTCTGAGGCAAAGTTTGCAGATGCGAAAAAAAAGCGAAAAGTGTAATGAAAGTAATTAACTGGGGTCGCTTACCGTGTTTCCGAATAAAGTCCGAAGTCAAAAAGGTGGAAAGTTATTCCTGTATTTTATGAAAAATGGGGGATTACAGTGGAGACTCTCATTCTGCGTCAGTGGAGGATTTGAAAGTGGCGCCAACCGCCGCGCAGCGCTGCTGTCCTCGCCCCGTCACCGCCACGGAAAAAAAATAAATAAAATTTAAACGGCGACTGTGCTAAATGTCCTTTACATGTAACGTGTCTGTGGCCCGCGGGGATCCATATGTGGCGCCCAATGTAAAAAATATTGCTTCTGTGATTTTTATTTATTTATTTTTGGCGGAGAGTTTTATTTTGGCGGACGGTTGGAGGCATTGCAGCGCCGCGGTGCAGGTCGGGAGTTTGGAGCGAGGCGGTTGTGTTTTGAATTTTTAACCGGCCACAGGAGGGAGTGTGTCGGTGTTTGCGTCAGAAACCATGACGCAGATGTTTTGTACACACAGAGACAACGTTTACCCGCTTTTACAGACGGGTACGGTAGTTGTCACAGTTCCATATTTATTTAGTTTGAAATTACTTTTATCTCATTTAAAACATTTTTTTAATGTGAGCGTTCAATTCAATTTTATTGAAAGATACACATCACAAGAAAGTAATCGCAACACACTTTACAGTTTAAGTAAGACTACATTTGAGAAAGAAAAATAAACTATGAGTGAATCACTGCGTGACAGTGACTCCTCACAAAGCAAAGTTTAACTTGTTTGCTGTGGTGGAGAAAAAAACAAACAAAAAAGATTTACCTTTTTTTTTGTTTTAAATGAATGAATCAAGAACTATTATCTGCTCACACACAATTGTCTTTTCTTGCACGCACGATTAAGCATATTATTTTGCAAAGTTTCCAAGATTATATTCCAAAACAGGTTGGAAATAAGGAATTCTTACCCCACAATGGTAGAGTTAAAGAATCTTAATGTGTCAAACTTTAAGGCCGGGGGTGCCATTCAATGTTGCCCATCGTAGGATTGGCTTATATTAAAGTACATTAATGTTCATGTTGATAACGTGCACTATAAAGATTCCATTAAATATATGAAATGAATGGGCAAATTTTGAACGTTCCCATGTCAACAATTACACAAAGACTTCCAAAAACAAAAGAAAAAAAAATGTGTTGAAGTAAAGGAACTAGCTTTGTTTGATAGAGATGGTCATTCATATTTATTGGGCTTCCGAGAGAAAAACGAAACAAAATCCCAATCAGACTCATACTTTGAATTTTGGCCCCTAGACAGAAAAAAGTGACAAATTAGTTTTGTCTTCTGGAAGTTTGCAAGGCATCTTTGGAATCATAAGATTTTGTCCTGGGCAACCGAAGGCGGCATAGTTTAGTCATTTGAGCAGATCTCATCTTCTATGTGTGGTAGGATTAACAGCAATAGTAGCTTTTTGTTTTAATATTGTTGTGTCCCCTATAAACTCTGAGCTCTCTCAAATACGCTCCTGACTCACATGCTTTAAATATTGAAATCTTCCTCTCCAAGATGCAGTAAGTCCCTCATCATGACCATGTTTTCAACTTATTACTTTTTAAAGTTGCTCTGAAATCTGGGCGAACGAGAGGTTACGAGAACAGAGTCCATTATGACGTAATAATGGCTTCCCTCCTCCTCCAACCAGCTGTAATTAGGCCCCACTTTGTTTATACAACAAGTCACTTTGAGGTGCAAACTTCCTGGATAGATGATGCCTGGTTACAAACCTGGATTCTTGACTAATCACAGCAGAGTGGGCGGGGCTAAAGATATTTTCTAATGTTAATGATTCGCTGAAACGAGAGTTTTGTACAAACACACACTGACGATACAATAGAGTCACACGTCACTTTAACACAAACTTAAATCAACACAACAGTTGCCATTTAACCACCTCTGGCTCCTTGATCAAGCACCTGTTAGGGTTAGAGTTTTGTGTTGTACATATAACCACCGGCTCTATGATATTTAAGTAGTTTGTGTTGCTTTTTATGGATTTAATTTACCTTAACATCTACTTATTAGAAGATTAGCCTCTAGCAGGTCACATTCATCCATCCATCCATTTTTATATAACATCTACATTGTCCATGAAAAAACATCCTGATTTGACAGAGGTCTGTGGTTGGTGAAATGAACAGTCACTTCATATGAGTTTGTGTATATATTTTTTTTATTAATATTTTTAAATACTGTGAGGTTCACCTTGTAAATTTTAACACCTTACTCCCCAAAAATCGCATATTTTAGACCATAATTGGAAATGTATTTGTGCATATTTCATCACAGTGTTTCAGAAGAAAAAAACAAACATTTTCTTAAGGTTTTTTAAACAGTGTTCAGTGGGGAAATAAAAGCATGTTAAGAGTGATACAAAGAAAGTTCATGGATCAAACTGCACAATCAGAAAGATACAGAAGGTTGATTTTCTAATAAATATGTGACAAGTGTTTGTGAAAACAGTGCATTTGAACCTTTATAGTCGTCATCCACACACACAAGATTCAACGATCCTATCGCGATCTTGTCCTATCGTTTAAATAACAAGACAAAACATCGGACATACACAGCATGGGCATCGAGGGCTAACTTGTTACAGTTACTCAACTAGATAATTGTCCTTAGGGCTGTTTATATATGCTGGACTGTTCAGAAACGATTTGTCCTCCACAGCTCCAACTTCCGCATCCTCCACTTTCCCCATCATCCTCAGCGGAACCAGGAGACCACCGTGTTGTTGAGCAGTTGTGTTTCCCGCTTGGCAGCAGTGACCCGCCCCCTTATCTTTGGTGAGGAAGTAAAGTAGTGCATTGAGCCATGCGTTAAAGGAGGCCAAGGGTCTGGTGATCTTGTAGCACATGGACACCATGGTCATGGTGTGGCAGGGAGCTCCCTTCGTGACTTTGAGCAAGAGGAAGATTGTTCTGGTCACGTGAAATGGGAAGAAGCAAAGGGCAAACAGTAGCGTGATGGTAATGATGGTCTTGATGGATTTGCGTCTACGATTGGCATACGGAGAATGGGCACCGAGGAAAATTGAAATCCCATCCTGCCTTCTAGGAGTTCTGTAGAATCCGTTTTTGCCTCTCCTTTCATTTTCTCGTCCTCCTTGTCTGCGCACTCCCGTGTGACCACTCTCTTTCGGACCTCGACAGGACGACGGCTGCGAGTGTAGAGTCCTGAATATCGTCAGGCACACGTGAGAGTAACACCAAGCGATGATTGAAAAGGGAACAAAGAAGCCCACGAGATGAAGGGTTATGCCATAGGGCACATAATCAGAGAACTCCTTGTCTATGGCGTCATCCCAACAGTTCTGGTACTCCTCCACCACCCTTCCCCGGTTACCATGACTGACGTTACCGTCGATCAACACGATAAGATCGGAATCTGTCGAATTGCCGGCGTCGCTTTCGACCCCGGCGAGTCTCGTGACATGACCGGTTTGGGCGAACCGAAAAATGGGGCAGGTCAAGGCAAACACCACGATCCACACCAGAACGCATGTGCACTTGACCGCCTTCTTGGACTCGAGTGTTATCACTTTCATGGGATGGCAGATTCCCAGGTACCTGTGCACAGAGATGCAGGTGAGGAAGAAGATGGAGCAGTAGAGGTTGAAATAGAAGAGGAAACGGACCAAGCGGCACATGAAGTCCCCGAACACCCAGCGGTCACGCATGATGTAACTGGCCACCAGGAACGGCAGCGACAGGCCGTACATGAAGTCCGTGGTGGCCAGGTTGACCATGTAGATCAGTGAAGCGTTCCAGCGTTTGGTGCGGCGGAACGAACGGACCAAAACGACCGAGTTCAGGGAGAGGCTGAAGATGAAGGTGAATGAGTAACACAGGGGAAGGAAAATGTATTTGTAGGACTCATCAATACTGCAAGGGGGGGCGGTGGACTTCCCAAGCTGTTGCAGGGTCGAGACACTTGTGTTCACTAGAGGCTGCTCCATTGATGTCATCATGAGAGGTTTACAGATATCAAGTGAAGGAGAAATGACTTTAAGTGGTGTGTCCAGGATTGCTTTAGGTCTTTTCTTTGTAATCCATGATAAGAAGCGTCAAAATACTGGAGGTTGTATTTTGGGGGAACTTCAGATGGTCCTGAAGCAATTTACCTGCACGAGAAAGAGAGAAAGTCAGTGTCATTCAATCGTTGACTGATGTGCTTTGTCCGGCAGTAAGTTACATCCATCCGTAAGTACACAGTCGCACATGTCATCGCTGACTCACTTTCTCCTTCCTGAAGTACTAATAACTGCTCCCTACGTCGAGCCTCAGCCATCAGTTCAGCGACTGCACTCACCCGGGAAACCATCTGTTTGACATGCAGCAGAGTCTGGAACATGCTGTGGCTCGACTTCTACGTGAATAATCTGCACCATCGGTTTTCAAATGATGTTCACATAAAAAAATATACAGTTACAATTAATAGTTTTTGCTTTTATAAAGGATAGTTGAAATTGTCTTTAAAGAATTATATTCTCAGATTTAGGGAAAAGTCAGTTTTAAAGGGCACCTAATGTGTTGATTTAAGTGTGTCTTGAATAGATCCAGGACCTCTATTATTCTCACCAGTATATGTCTGTTTGCACAAAACTCTGCTTTAATAAAGATATTTACATTAGAAAATGCGCTTTAGCCCCGCCCACTGAAAACGCTTGCTTTTGTTCAAGTCTTGTTTCCCATAACCACGCCCACTCTGCTGTGATTGGTCAAAGTCGAGGCCTGTCAGCGCAGCGTCATCAAACCAGGAAGTCTCCGCCCACAAAGGACGTGTATACAGACAGAACAAGGACCTCTCTGGCTTCTGCAGGAGGAGCAAACCCATTATGATGTCACAATGGGTTCCGTTCTCGTAATCTCTCGTCTGCGAGACTTAAGGCAGGGAAGAACTTTATAAAGTAATTACTTTAAAACGGAGCATCATCATGATGAAGGACTTGGAGAGGAAGACTTCAAGATTTACAACAGGCGAGTAGGTGAGGAGAGTTGTGTTTTCACATTAGTCGCCCTTTAAGTCTCAGATAATCTGCTCCAGATTTATTTTGAGTTAATAGCGAATGAGCCAAGATCAAAGGTTTGCAATCTAGTGTTGTGTTTGTCGAATGACTGCTGGACCCAACTATCTTTCCAGACTGAGATATACTGTGACAAGACAGTGATTGTCCGATGAAGCTTCATGAAACAGTGTCATATTTTTAGAGGTTGCTAGTTGGCGTTGTGATGTGATGTTTCAAACAAATGTCTGTAGAAATATTATCGAGCAGAAAGGGATATCTAGTGGACTGGAAATAATGGCTTCATGAAGCTTCATCTGCGCATCACTAGTAATGGGTTCTTGTGCGATAAATGTCTCAATTCAATGCTAATGGTAGCAGAGTCTGTTTCAATCTTTTTTCGTTTTCAATCGAGAACATTTTATCTACCCTCTGATTGGTTCTCTGCTGCAACTGTATACATGTAGTGGATTTAATCATGTATATGTACATAATATTCTTAGGGTTAGACATTTTTTACATTACTTTATATTTAATTATTTTTTCTACCTGAGTATATTTTGGTAATCATAGACATTTTTTAACTTTTTGACTTCACACACTCCTTATAATGTTGTGAACTGAATACCTGCAATTAAAAAAACATTTTCCTATTGGGGATAAATAAAGCACATTTGATTCTTAAATTGACGAGGTCTGGACTTCCCAATCTGATCGCAACACATTCCAATGGGCCATGATCACAAGGGTCCCAAGGGAACATAAGGCCTGAACCTGAAGCTCCATGAAGGGGTGTCAAATGTTTTAGAGGTCAGTAGGTGGCACCCAGAGTTTTAGAAATGATGTAAATTTTCAATTGAATAGTTGTTTAATTCAATGGATGGAGCAGACATGGACTCTGAAAACAAGGCTTCATGAAGCGTCGTTTCCTGTGAATAAAGTCACAACATGAGACTCTACGTCGGTCTTGAAGTTGCCGGCTCTGCAAGACAAGGGTGAAAACTTGATTGGACGTTGCACCGGAAAGCTAACAGGGCTTCCCACAAGTTCACCTTTGAACCTTTGAACCTTTGCAGCGTATGTTTCCCCTCCTGTTGGGCGCTGCTGATTCTTGTTTGCCTTCCTGTGTACAAGGGTATGCTGCTGATTCAGTCCGTTCTCACCTCATTAACTCTGCAATAAGTAACCACACTTCCCCGACATGTTTCTTTGCATCACCTTGTTACGTGCATCTTCCTGTCCGGCCTCCTCGCATCCACTCATTCATGTCTGTTACGATGACCCCCTGAATATTTCTCACCTCAGGCTTTTTTATTAGTTTGCTGTCGATCGACCAGTTGTACCATCACTTGACTGTACGACGATCGATTCAATATGGATAATGTGTCACCCAGTAACCTGATACATTAACACGTGCCGGACTAATAGAGGGTAAAAGGTCTTTAGGTGTAAACATTTTCTTTTGGAGACAAAAACATGAAGACATTTCAAACCTTATTCTGGGTGTTAATGGTTAATGAAGGAACCAATATTAACATGCTTGTATTATCAGTGTGTCTGCCGGTCTAATAACCCTTTTAAAGGGAGCAAAGCAGTGTCTTCGCAAATATTAGCTCATCAAAGACAAATACTGTGCACTTAAAAGTCGGTGCTCGTGGCCGTGGTTTATATGCAGTAGCCGACTTCTCACCACGAAGAGATTTGATCTATGATTTAGTCGATGATGGAGCAAATGCACGAGGATCGTCTTTCGACACAAATATATGTCGCTCGATAAATGACAAAAAACAATGGTTAAAAAAAATAACATTTTCGATCGTGGTATGGTTGTCAGTCCATGTGTTGAGAAATGTAATTAAGACGTTAAAATTAATAATATTAATAAATATTTATATTATATTAATAATTTTAAATTCGCCTCCACAACTGTTAAATAACGTTTTTATAATTAACATTAAGCATTCCGGATAGGTTTTATATTTATTAGTGGCTATAAACATTCATTTATTTTTGTGATCTTGCTACTGAAAGTGGGATTCTACCTTGTGGAACTGATAAAAGAATATTTTATCTCATCTTAATGTTTTAATCTTCCTTTTGCGGGTAGGATTTGTTGATTTACGAATATATTATATTATATTCATGTGTACATTGATCAGAAAAGTTAAACCTGAGAAACAGTCACCGTAATTACTTCCTACAACAATTTCAAACAAGTTGTAAGATGTTCGTAGGCAACTACCAAACATTCCATGACATTCATTTTATCTCTTATTATTGTCTTTGAATAGTAGATTTCAATACGGTGGAGCCAGAGAGTCATGAGATGCATTAAGATTTTAGGGTCTGGATGGAACTCATAAATACCTGCATCGCTGTAATCCTCTACGGCAGGAAAAGAACGTCTTACCTGCTACTTTTTCTCCATTTGGAATAGAAATAGAAACATTAAAAACCATCCAAACAGCTGTCGCCCCACGCTTCTTAAAAACTCCCTTCCCCGGTTTGGTACACACCCATGACTTCTAATCAGTGACCCAGATGCTGCTTCACCTCTCTGTGGTGCTCTTCTGAACAACTCCAGCCGTTTCTATGGTAATGCAGTCCCGCCCTCCGTCGCCCCCCTCGACCGTGTGTCATCCATTTCTTCTTCCCCACTTCACCTGTGCGCATGTGCTCACGCACCTTTTGATTGGATGGATGTTTTGCCATTGCTGCTGTTCAGGTCAGTTCGTCTGCTGCCATCATGTCTCGGTTAATGTGTCAATATTCAACAATCGCTTTCTACCAGAGCAGCACGGATAATAACACGGCGGAGCAGAGACGCCCGCCTCGACTTCTCAAAGGAATCGTCTTGGTCAGAGGCCATGGTTCTCAAAAAGGTGGAAGGCCCACTTAGACCTGGACATGAGTGCAAGTGAAGTGAAACATCTATGGAAGTGTATCAGTGCCATCAGAATATTGACTGCTTGAATTAAACACTTTTGAAACTTTTAACTTCTTTAATTAATTGTTTTGTTGTTGTTGTTTTTTAGTAATAGAAGTATAGAAATATATACTGTATATATACTATATATACATATATGTCACAGATTCCAATTCCTACTAGTACAGATTGGAATCCTACCACTGTATTGGGATCTGAATATTGGAATACAATCTGTTTTAGGAACATTCCGGATTCTACTAGTGAATTCCAATCTCTACTAGGAGAGATTGGAATACTACTACTCTATTGGGATCTTAATATTGGAATTCCAATCTATCCTAGGACAAATGGAAATTCTACCAGGATATTCTTAAATCTTTAAAGGAGAAATTCAGATTACATCAAATGTAACCAAACCCTTACTCATGTCAATATAAAGAGCCCAGTTCAGTTGCAGGATTCCACAGTACAGATTGGAATTTCAAATCTGTACTAGTAGGATTCCAGGTCCTACTGGATTCCAATCTGTACTGTGACATATTCATAAAATATATACAGTGTATCAGTGAGAACACCCTTCACATTTCAGCAGATATTTAAGTATATCTTTTCATGGGACACCACTGACCAAATGACACTTTGACACAATAAAAAAAAAGTCTGTGTAAAGTTTATATAACAGTCTAAGTTTATTGTTCCCTCAAAATAACTCGATATACAGCCATTAATGTCTAAACCACCGGCAACAAAAGTGAGCACACCCCTAAGAGACTACACCCCTAGATGTCCAGATTGAGCAGTGCTTGTCATTTTCCCTCCAAAATGTCAAGTTTGTGTAAATAGGTATCAGGTGTGAATAGGGAGGAGGTGTGTACAATTCTGTAGTACAGAGCTGTGTCTCAAATCGCATACTTGCGTACTAAAACTTAGTATTTTTAGTGCGCCAGTGCGTATCAATTCTTAGTATGTAAATGTAGTGCTCCATGCACAATAACTTGTCACTAAAACACCCGCAAAAAGAGTACGGATCGATGGACACTTTCAACCATAAACGGCTTCATCTTAGTGCTGTTGTAAACGGTTGTAAAAGTTACATCATACGTCATATATATATATATATATATATATATATATATATATATATATATATACAGTATATATATACTTACAGGTGTATTTTCAGCAGCAGTAGGAGGATGACACGTCTTTGATGCTGATACCGGCGTAAATATCTCGCCAATATTTAGTTTCTCTCTCTTTCCTTCTCTTTCTTGATCCAAACAAAACGTTCTGCCAGTAGGTGGCGATAGTGTTCCTACAGCTGGTTGAAATCATCGTTAAATAGTAGTAGAAGAAGAAGCTGTTGCGTCATTTCCTGTTAGTGTGTAGCAGCAGTGTTTGATTTGAGACATACTTTCTGTTGAGAATGTGCGTACTAGTTAGTACGTACACTATCCTGATGCACACTAACCCCCAGTGCACTTAGAGTAGTATGCGATTTGAGACACAACACAGCTCTAACACTCTGTCATACTGGTCACTGAGAGTTCCAGCAAGGCACCCCATGTCAAAGAACTCTCTGAGGATCTTAAAAAGTGAATTGTTGCCCGACATGAAGACGGCCAAGGCTACACGAAGATTGCCAACACCCTGAACCTGAGCTGCAGCACAGTGGCCAAGATCATCCAGCGTTTTAAAAGAGCAGTGCTGTGTCTCAAATCGCATACTTCTCTTAGTATACTAGAAGTTAGTATGCATCAGGATAGTGTACATACTAACTAGTAACTAATTCTCCACAGATAGTATGTCTCAAATCAAACTCTGCTGCTACACACTAACCGGAAATCACATGACAGCTTCTTCTTCTACTTCTATTTAACGATGGTTTCAACCAGCTGTAGGAACACTATCGCCACCTGCTGGCAGCACGTTTTGCAAGTTTGGAAAAATAAAGAAAGAAAAAATATGATAATCGAAATATTCGCGAGATATTTAAGCTGGTATCAGCACCGAAGACGTGTCATATATATATATATATATATATATATATATATATATATATATATATATATATATATATATGCATATATGTGACGTAACTTCAGTTTAAAACGTCATTAAGATGGCGGCCGTTTAGGGTGGTTAGTGTCCATTGAACCATACTCACTTTTGTGGGCGTTTTAGTACGCCAATTTAGTGTGCATGGCGAACTAAATTTCCCACACTAAGAATTGAGACTAAAAATACTAACTTTGAGTTCGCTAGTATGCGATTTGAGACACAGCAGGATTCACTCAGAACAGGCCTCAGTTGGTCGTCCAAAGACGCTGATGCTGTCAGCATTGCTGCAGAGATTGAAGAGGTGGGGGTTCAGCCTGTCAGTGCGCAGACAATATGCCGCAAACTACATCAAAATGGTCTGCATGGCTGTCACCCCAGAAGGAAACCTGTACTCAAGAGAGACAGTTTGCTGAAGACATCTCAACATAGGACATGGATTACTGGAAAACATGTTCTTTGGTTTGATGAGACCGAGATTAATTTGTTTGGTTCAGATGGTCTTGAGCATGTGTGGCGTCAACCAGTTGAGGAGTCCAAAGTTAAGTGTGTCATGTTTACAGTCAAGGATGGTGGTGGGAATGTCATGGTCTGCAAAGGTGCAGCAGGTGTTGTTACATTTGATTGAGGGAAACATGAACTCCAACATGTACTGCGAAATACTGAGCTTGATCCCATCCCTCCGTAAACTGGGTCGCAAGGCAGTGTTCCAGCTTGATAATGACCCCAAACACACCTCTAAGATGACCCCTGCTGAGGGTAAAGGTGGCCAAGAATGTCTAAAGGACCTAAACCCAACAGAGCGTCTTTTGGGGTGCACCATCAAGCTACAGATGGAGGAGCGCAAAGTCTGGAATATCCGACAGCTCTGTGATGTCCTCATGAAGGAGTGGAAGAGCATTCCAGTGGCAACCTGTGAAGCTCTGGTAAACTCCAGGAGAGTTCAGGCAGTTCTGGAAAATAATGGTCACACAAAATATTGACACTTCAGGAACTTTCACTAAGTGGTGTACTCACTGTTGTTGCCAGGGGGTTCACAGTAGCTATTAATGGCTTTATTTTTTAGCTATTTTGAGGGAACAGTAAACTTACACTGTTATATAAGCAAAACACAAACGTCAGTGTTGTCCCATGAAAAGATATAGTTAAATATCTGCAGAAATGTGACAACACAAGGGTTGAATTCAATATGAATATGTTGGCTCTGTCCAAATTCTTGAATAAAAAAAAACATTAAATAAAAAATATTTAGGAAATGTCAGAGTTATAATATCAAAGTGTATGTGTCAAAACAAGAGTCAAGTACTCGACAATACTACAAATATATACATGATCTTACAGTATCACTATATATCGTATTCTTGTCCCGGTATCACGATACATATTGTATCGCCAGAATCTTGCCAGTACACATCCCTAAAATCTCTTGCTTTGAAAAACTATTCTATTGAAACATCACATAATTTTTATAGTAAGGGCGCCACCTACAGGCCTCTAAATATATGACAGTTTCATGAAGCTTCATTATCACATCAGTACATCAAAAATGTTCTCTTTTATGGAACATAATACAAAACAAAAACTAATTTATGACTTTTATAACTTTGATGAGGACAGCAACCACTAGAGGGCATCCCTAGTCCAGTCAATAGCTTGTTTCTGATTTAATATCAGAATCTGTGTCACCAAGTTTCAGGCTGTCAAATGTTGCCAAATTGCACTTATTGTTAAAGTTCTGTTGAAGAGCTGAGGAAGTGTTAAATAGCGCTGACTCTGCCGAAATGTGAAACGTCCAGTGAATTGTGAAGTGCAGCTTCATTTCTTACTAAACGTGGAAACAGAAGAAAACAAAGGAAAAATCTTGTAACTCTTTATTTTCGTCTTGAAAATAAACTAATAAAGTCTGTGACTCGACCGATCAGATTCAGCCACACAAACGCTCGTCGTTACCACCACCACAATTTAACAAATGATTGACAGTTAGAAAACATGAATGAACAACAACTACAGAACAGATACATGGTTGTTAAACATTAGGTTTGTAAACATTGACAGTTATATCAGCTAAATATTCTAATAGTTTTTTGTTTTTAATATAAAAATTTGAATTATTTCAACTTGATTGACAGCACAAGCAGATCAGAGCTTCATCTACAACATAACTGTTGTATTGGCACTAATAGTACTTTGAGAAGTCAAACAAGGCCATAGAGAAAACCTGTTCCAACCATTATATAAAAAAAAGAACATAAAAAAAATTATTTTAGTTCCAAAATATGTTTATAATACAAATGTATTTGTATCTTTAAAAATTGCACAGTAAAAATCATCATTTTTGGCACAAAATAGTATTGTTTGAAATGGTTTCTTTTGTATCCCAGTTAATATTTAGAAAAAAATGGTTATTTGAAGTAAAAACTTGAGCACAGAGATAGTAACTAAAATGTCCCTCATTACCCAGTTAGTCACTGCTCTGTTTGGGTACAATAAGAAAAATATATTTCAGTCTCAATAATAAATACATGGAAGAAAATGGGCAGGAAATTCGGTCTGTATGAGATTCAGGACAAAGAACATCAATGCTTGTTAGCACTTGAGCTACAGTGTTGCTGCAGCTAGTTTAGCTGTTTGATTAGCGTTAGCATCATATTAACCTAACTTTACTGTACACAAGTCAATTAGTTGATTCTTTTCAACGAATGAGCACAAAGTGTTATGATCATAAAACAAATGGGGTTTCTTCTAGTCAGTGGTCTTCAGTTTTGTTTTGGTTTGAAAGATAAAGATTTGTTTCCCACTAAACAAAAATGCTGATATCTTAGAACATTCGTGGTAACTACTATGTAACCCACTCACACCAGAAACACCCACTCAGTTTCTGCTCTCCAACGTGGTCGGCACAACGGAATGTTCTCGGAGAGAGAATGAAAACGACTCTTTTGCGTCCTTCGATTGTACCACAGAGATCCGCCGGCGTCGCCACCCACTGGACAAACACGGCGCTCACACGTACAGACGCCGTGCGAGGAAAAAGTCTTCACAGTGATCGTGTCGGAACCAGCAGACGTGGTACGACTGAGATGTTCATTGAGGTGGGTTTTCTTTTTTTTTTTTAAGGGGGCTTCAGCTGGGAGAGGTCAGAGAGGTCAAGTCTTGGACCTCCAGCAACATGGCGTCCTGCTCCGTCCTGAGCTGGTCCCGGACTTGGAGGCGACCCACCAGGTCTGAGCTGAGGTCTACGGAGAACAGGAAGAGAGTTGAAACAGAAGCCGGTAGACATTTTTCATTCTTAGCTTTGTTAGCTTTCTGATGCTAACAGCCACAGATAGACGGTGTGTTCAGGTTGTTCTAGGAACTCGGAATATCCGAAGTATATGGAGTTATTTTTGTCTCATGCTTATTTGTAACTGTACAGTGAGGGTGATCTAAAAATATTCAATGGTTGCATGTGCGTTTGATATCCACTAATGTACATTTTTATATTTGCAACTTGTATTTTGTTATTTACAAATACATTTTTATTTGTTAATATGTCATTTCAATTAACAAAACAAAAAATACATTTGTAAAACAAAAAATTGTGTGAAATAACATCTACACGCGGATCAGCAATTACACACGTTATCCACTTATAAGTCTATGGTAGTATTTTGAGACAATCGTACCACAAATCTCCTTGCGATTCCCATCACAGCCACTAGATGGCAGGGTTTTAATCGACATAGACTCTAACCACCCTGCAGCATAAATCACCATAGTATATAAACTATTAACCTTGTTGTGAATTAGAAAGACTTGACCTGTTTGGTCATTGTGTGAATCGCGCTTAGAGTCAATTTTGATGCAATTTCACACACAGACTTTTAAGTTTTTCCAAATGTATTTTTTGTTTTGTAAACTAAAATGACATATTTACAAATACACTATTCATAAATACAAAAACACGAGTTACAAATATAAACATATACATTTGTGCATGTAACAACACACATGCAACCATTGAATATTTTCAGTTACAAATATTTATGAGACAAAAATATCTCCATAAACCTACTACTACTCCGCCCACTAAGAACACCCCCTTGATGTCCGCGTTGTGACGTTGGACAAGCCTGACCTTTCCAGAGTTTTGAAAATCAAAGATGGCAACTGGGAGTATGAAGAGTGAGTCGGACTCCAAAATAATATTGTGTATGTTCGACTTCTAACTATGTTTTTAACCCTACAATGGTCAAATGTATGTTTTGTATGTACTGTATATATGTACTGTAAATGTGTTTCTTAGGGTTTCATTTTAAATACTGTACTACAGGAACCATCAGTAGATTCTGACCCACAGACCTCAGAGCCCGAGCTGGGGTGTAAGTCTGGATCAGATCACTGATGGAAGGTCTGACCATGAATAGATCTGAAAGTAAGAACCAGAATTTTAAAGTTGATCCTGAAAGAAACTGGAAGCCAGTGAAGAGTTTTAAGGATCAGAGAAATGTGAGTTCTTCTACTAGAGCGGGTCCGAATTCTGGCTGCAGAGTTTTGTATGAACTGCAGGCGAGACAGCTCCAAAATAACAGACACCAAAAAAAACTGTTACAATAATCAAAACGAGAAGACACAAACACATGGATTATAATATCCAGATCATGTTATGACAACATTTTTCTTAACTTTATAGATTTTTCTCAGTTGAAACAGTTTGTGGTCAGTTTTCTTCAGTGTTGAACAAGAGACACGTCTTTTTCAAATACAACACCCAGGTTTCTCAGGCTCAGTTTGACAGACTGGCCTAAGTCACCTACTATAAACTCCATATTTATGATTCTTGAAGCTTTAATTTAGGACTTATTTTATTTAGGAAATGATTTCATTGAAAATTGGATCATGTTTTTTGTAAGTTCTTTTATGTCCTTTATTGAATTTAAAGAATAGTATATAAATATTGTATCGGCATATTTAGGTTTATGTCAATCTTTAAGTCTTTTCTTTTCTCATATTTTGGCTTTTCACTAAACGTTGGCTCCAGATTGTGTTGTGAACAGTTGTGTTGTTGGTGTCGACATGTTGTCATCAGGAATGTTTTATGTCTTCCGACTATGGTAAAGAGGACACTTTCAGACACCATTCTAGTTCACCTTGTATGGTCTGGCTGAGGGACTTGCAAAGAGCGTTGAGCTCCTTCATGCCGAGGTTCTGCAGGTCACTTCGCTCCAGGTGTCTCCTCTGGGCGGGGTCGCCCCGGGCCGCGGTCTGGAGAGAGGACGAGGACGCTCGAGGACAAAGATTCATGGAGGTAAAGACGGGTCCGGTGGACTCACCAGCTGCTTGTGGTCCGTCCTCAGCCTGTCCCTCAGGTTCCTCAGGGTGTTACGGAAACCTCGAGATTTGGGTTTCTCCAGTTTGGCAGTGGGCGGAGCCTGCAGGGTCAGAGTCGGTCAGAACCCCACATGTTGAGGGTTTGAGGGGCGAGTTGTTACCCGAGCAGCGCTGCCGTCCTTCTCGCCGGCGTCCTTCGTCGTCTCCTCCTCTTCCTCACTTTCACTGTTGTTGATGAAGCACAGCTGGAGGTTCATCTGAGTCTGAAGCCTGGAGAACAAACGTCCGTCAAAATAATACCATAAAACATTCCTGACGTCAATCTGACCTTTTTGTGGTCATTGTTTTATATTTTTGGTAGTTCTTTCTTATCATATAAAACAATTATATTAAATCAAACAAATTATTTTATGGCAGAATAACACTTTTTTGCATTTATATTTAATTTCACATTGTACAATATATCAAGTGTTTTTTTTCTCCTATTTAGAATCTTTAAATGTAATTTATTTACAAAATAAAGAAAGACAATAAACTAAGACAAATGTTTTTATTCTATAATGCACTTTTGTTTAAAATATCATTCCATATAATGTTTTCTTTCTGTTTACCTTCATGTTTTAAATAAACAAACTATAAATGAAATGTTACGTATTGATATTCATCATAAAACTGCAGTGTTTCCTGTTAAACTGTTTTTTCTGTTCTTATGTAAAGCACTTTGTGACCCTGGAGGTTATATTTTAATTAAGAATTATATCACAACAATTTCAACATACTCATTATTATCCTTTTTTAACGATGCCAATTATAAAACAAAAGCTCATTAAAAAACGAAATGTTGTTATGAAACTGTGACTGACTGACTGAAAAATATAACAGTATATTTCTATTAAAAGAAGAAAAAGTCACAGAACTTGTGAGGAACCAATCGCTGCACCCGCCTTACTCATGGTGCCAACAAAACCACAAACTCCCATAATGCCTTTTTATACTCTGCTCTTGTTAGTGACGACTGACGGGTCGCTGCAATACTGTATTTAAGAATCACGTACGTGTTGCTATGTCGACAGCTGTGATTGGTTGGCTGGGCGGCAAAGCATTGAGATGCACGGTCCCTCACATGCAAAGTTGAGTTTGTAAGTAAATGTGGTTAACTTAAACTAGTGACAACAACCATTTGGCTAGTATTTACTCTCAAATTAAATTTAAAAAAGTGCATGAAATTAAGGAAGTAAACCACAAAAATAACAATTGATGTTCGATTCTATCTTAAAGCCTGAATCTCGAGGCTGTTTTTCCTTCCGTGTGTGACGGTGTTTACCGGGAGGTGAGTGCGGACACGTGACTGTTGCAGGCGTCGTCACTGTCCTCCCAGCTCTCCGCCCTCCTCCCTCGCTCCTCCTTCCAGCTGACCGGAGTCCTCCCTCGCTCCAGCGACACCCTGCTCTGAGAACACACATCGCAGGCTCTCACCTCACCTAGAACCAGGGTGTTTGTCGGTCGCCATGGCGGCGCCGGTGATGCAACTTGATATATAAGACGCTTCGATCCAAACCTTGGCTCGTCTCTCTTTCCTCTCCTCCTCCTGTTTTTCCAGCTCAGCAATGCGCAGGCTGAGGGCCTCCCAGTGCATGATGGGTAGACCCAGATTGTCGCTGTCGTAGCTCTCCTGCCAGACCAGCGCCGCTCCCTCCGAGTCCTCGTCCTCCTCCTCCTCGTTGTCGGCGTCCTCGTCGCTCCTCATGTCGTCCTCGGCCTCGTTGCTCTCCTTCTCGTCCCTCTGCTGTCGCTCTTTCTCGCCCTCTTTGTCCAGCTGATCGTCCTGAAAGACATGTAGCCACCGGTGGTGATGAAGCGTCATGAAACACTGTCATATTTCCTAGACGTCACTAGGTGGCGCCCTCGGTTTATAAATGATGCCATAGAATACATGTTTCAAATAATTGATTATGAAGCAGAGAGTGACCTCTAGTGGACTGAATGAAGAGATTCATCACTAGATGTGACAGAAGGAATTCTATTTGTTATGTTAAAACCAACGTTTAGTGAAAAGCCAGAATATGATTTAAAAAAGAAAAGACTTAAAGATCGACATAAACCAAAATATGCCGATACAATATTTATATACTATTCTTTAAATTCAAAAAAGGACATAAAAGAACTTACAAAAAAGATGATCCAATTTTCAATGAAATAGTTTCCTAAATAAAATAAGTCCTAAATTAAAGGTTCAAGAATCATAAATATGGAGTTTATAGTAGGTGACTTAGGTCAGTCTGTCAAACTGAGCCTGAGAAACCTGGGTGTTGTATTTGACAAACACGTGTCTCTTGTTCAACACTGTAGAAAACTGACCACAAACTGTTTCAACTGAAAAAAATCTATAAAGTTAGGAAAATGTTGTTCCATCGGTTTGTATTTTCTCGTTTTGACTATTGCAACAGTTTGTTTTCATGTCTGAACAAGAAGCATCTGTCTCGCCTGCAGTTCATACAAAACTCTGCAGCGAGAATTCTGAGCCGCTCTAGTAGAAGAACTCACATTTCTCCGATCCTTAAAACTCTTCACTGGCTGCCAGTTTCTTTGAGGATCAACTTTAAATTCTGGTTCTTACTTTCAGATCTATTCATGGTCAGACCTTCCATCAGTGATCTGATCCAGACTTACACCCCAGCTCGGGCTCTGAGGTCTGTGGATCAGAATCTACTGATGGTTCCTGAACACGCTTCCGGACCAGAGGAGAGAAATCACGAGGGCCGCATAGATACAGTAGAGGGGCCACATGTAGCCCCCGCACGATAATGTCGAGTAATGACTATGAAAATGATAAAATGATAGTTTATACTGGATTTAATTTGTTTTCATGTGATGGAGCTGATTGAGTTTAGTCGACGAGCTCAGGTCACTAATATGAGAGGAAAATAGGATTATTAATACAAAAGTGTGGACCTCATGGTGTCAGAGTAAAACATGTAGAAAACGTTTCTGACCAATTTTATCATTGCATTAACTCGAAATATTAAATTCTTAAATTCTTTATTTTTCTTTATTCTTTGTCCTATTTGGTGATCATTTCTTTTGCCCAAAATAAAAAAATAATTAATAAGTAGGATCACCTCCTTTTTTAACTTATTTAAAGAATGGTTTGTACATAAATTTATTGGCATATTCGTTTATTTCATGTTGATCTTTTATCCTCTTATTTTTTACATCATATGTTGGCTTTAAAATGCGTTTGTGTTTCCCTCATGAATCCATATTAAACATCAAAATATTATTAGGAAATATAACGATATTTATTTATTATTATCCAACTTTTCTTTGTTTTTATTGTCCCTCAAATATGTTTTTATTTTTTATTATCATTACAACAATTGTTCATGTACATTTGAATCGTATACATTCAAATACAATTGTTTTGATCTCCTTTATTTTTGATGATTCTACTAGTCGTGGCTCTTTGGCCCCTCACGACAGACACAGTAAACAACGTGGCCCTCGTGAGAGATTCAGTTGAATAATCTATTAAAGTTACTTGTTTTTATGTGTAGTTGTCTCATTGTAGGTTTATTTATTTAAAAAAAAAACAACAACTAAAGCGAACATAGAAGATCTGCAGTGATTTATCAAAGTGACCAAAACACACGTGACGACGGTTATTGTTCAATAAACACATGTGAGATTAGAATCAATCTGGAGATTCAACTAATCTCTCAACAGTAACAATTGTCACTTGAACGCACCATTTTGTCCCAGACGTAGAAGTGCTCTGTTGTTGGAGAAGAGTTGTGCCACATCTCCTCCTGAAGATCTCCCTCCTTCTTCTCCTTCTTCTTCTTCTTCTTCCCCTTCTTCACATCAGGAATGTTCGGATCTGAACAGGCAAATAATCCACATAATCCCGTCCAGCGGTGATAATCCCGGCGAGGATATTCGACTGGTTTCTTGAATAAAACTTCTAAACTCAAACGAACACCAGTCCTTGTGTAAACTTTCTCAACAAAGACCCGAAACTTGAGGAATTTCTCGGCATCAAGCGGAATGTTGACTCCGTTTTCCTGTCAATCCTTTCGGAATAAAATGCGAATAATCGATTGTCATTGAGAGACCAATGAATATTGACTTCGGATATGGAAACGGAAGTTTGAAATAGAAGTAGTAGGTATTTAACTCAGTACATTTCTTACGAGAATGTATATCATTAAACGATAAAAGGATTTATTCTGAAAATCTCCTGGGTTGTCTGAGGGACCTTTCCGGCTTGGCAGTGGTCGCCAGCATGACACAACACGTCGGTGTCTTGTTACGTCGTAATAATTTTTTTTGCCAAAAACTAAACTAGTTAAATCTCAACCCTAGTGGATCATCGATGAAAGGACTTAAGTTTTAGACTTTATTTATCAAAGCGGATCCAGTTTATAGACAATTATTAATATTATACTGAATTCACTGCAGCTCCAAGCGATCACCAGCAGATGGCGCCAAACCGCAACTGAACCGACTCCGCTCAATGTTTTTTTTTTTAGCTCCAGATATTAATAAGAAATCAAATGACCTTCAAAGGATGTGTGAGTTGGATTTATTTTGAGACAATAGTTTTTTTTAAATGGAGTCTTAAAGCTAGTAAAGATATTTATTACCAAAGGAAATTCTTGATGAATAAATCTCGTGGAGGAAAATGAAGAAGAAACGGATTAGGACAGAAGCAGCAGGGGGTCTTTATTTCTGTTGCTTTAGCTTGAACCAAGTCAGCATTCATGATACAGAGAGACATACTGGTAAGCGACGGAAGCCTTCAACACGCACAGTACGAGTGGTCAGAAAAAACAACCATGGGTCAGAGGACTGGACAGTAAAAGATCAGAGAACAAGAAATTAAAAACACTTTCATGGCACTCATTTTTTAAGGTTATATATATATCTATATATATAGAATATTGCTTTTAAAACACAACCTCTATCCATTCTCATTGCTTTATCACATAGCTTTGTTTTTTTTATCCCTCACTGCATTTAAATATCAAATATATTCCTTTACGGATGTATTTACGTTATTGCTAACATCACACATACCTAACATTGAAGATATAATACTGACTTTGATAATAGTTTTGTTCAAAAGTACAAATCTTACAGAAAGTAACAGTCTGAGTTTGAGGGGGGTGGGACTTTGGGACATGCACAAGGATCTGATTGGACAGTCTTCGGGAGGGGGGGGGGGTCCCCACTGAAGGAGAGGTCACCAGGAGGGGTCACTCATGCATTCATCCAGAATGTATCTCGATGTCATGTTGAACACAAATATGAATTCAAACAAACAAACATGATGCCGTTGACATTCCCCTGCCAGAGTGGAAATCTAACAGAGTCAAACTACGAAGAGGTCGGACGGAAGATAAACAGATATTACACGAGAAGAAGTTACTTTGACCTTGGACGGACGATAGAAGACGAGCACAGAACCTGCCGCCTGGAGCTGAACTGAAATGTATACTTTTTCAACAAGTCTTATCGTCGCACAAGCGTTCTACTAGCGCAGCTTGAGATGCTGGATTCCCTGGTCTATATCCTGGTCTAGTTAAATCCTGCGTCCTGAGCCGGAGCCTCCTCCACCCACAAACCTTCACGTTCAGTAGAGCATCGATGACAAGAGTGCTAAAGGTCATTGACCCTTGATGTCATCAGACCGCATCAACTGGTAGAACAAGCAATCATCGGTGCCCCAATACAAACCCCCTTACTGTAAATCTGTGTAGGTTTTAACTGATACCAGAGCTGAACCTTTTGACGCAGTACTTCGACCATTTAAGATTCTTACATTTTAATAATAACACGGGAACACATTTGTCCGAGTCATGTTCCGTCCCGGGCTGTCAAAAGTATCGACACCACCATTAGTTCCAGCTTCTTTTCGCAGTTTTACATTTTAAATATTCTACACGTGGTTCTGCAAGTATCGAGTTGAACGTGTTAGTATCACGACAGTACATGGTTTTAGTGATGTGTGGATCAGTGTCGTCACTATATTTTTAAGTCATTATTTTCAAATAATTAATCAACCAACAAAATCTACCTTCATTTTTTTTTGGTCTTGTTAAAACCGAGCACGTCGGCACCATCTCGGAGACGCATCTAGTTACAAGTCAACGTCTCCATTTTTCTCCAGAATTGATTCTGGGAAGAATTTAACAGGTGATCGACCTTCATCTCTCACGGCTGAAAAAAACCTGACTAAGGACTGGAACAGTTTTAATAGAAGATAAATGTAAAAAAAAATAAAAAGGAAATAACCTTTCTTATAGGTTGCCGTCTCAATGAAGCTTCTTGAAGCCTTATTTTCCAGAGTCCACCAGATGTCGCTCTCTGCTCTCTAATCTGTTGATTTGAACATCCGTTATATTTTAAACCTCACATCACTTTTTAAAACCGAGAGCGCCACCTCGAAAACAGTTATTGAGATTAAAGAAAGTAAATTTAATTCTACCTTTTTTCTCTCTTCTTTTTTTTTACCCGGTTGATTGCAAATGTTTTTAAATGTATATTTGCAATTTTATTTGTCGGTATATACGATCATTCACCTTTAAACCCCTCTGTGCCTGACCATCCATCCATCCATCCATCCATCCATCCATCCATCCAGGCCAGAGGCTGAGCCAGTGCTCTGTCACATTACCCACGCTGCTGAGTGAATTACTCGTCCTCCATTAGACTAACGAGAATGCAGGAGGACGGAGGGAGATGGGAGGAGGTGGGGGAGGGATGAGGGAGGAATGGAGGGAGGAATGGAGGGGGGAGTAACTTAGAAACGAGGGGGGTGAGCAGAGAGGGGGAAAAGTTGTTGATGGAGCGAAGGAAGAAAACTTAGAGGTAGAAAGAGGTCTGTCATAAGAGCGAGAGGGAGACAGAAAGAAAGGAGGAGGAGGAGGAGGAGGAGGAGGGCAGGATGGAGGACAGGAGGGAGGCTGGATGCTGATTACCGATAGGGTTGACAGCCAGAGAGGAGAGGAAGATTAAAGAGGAGGAAGACGAGAAGGCGGAAACGAGGGCCGACGGGACGAAGGGAGTGGAAAAGATGCGAGAGGTGAAGGACGGAGGATTGACAAACGAGGAGAGAGAGAAGACGGGAGAGATAATTGAGGAAGAAGACGAGAAGGAGACGAAGAATCGGACGCGTACGACAACCAGAGCGACATCTTAAGGTGGATTCTTCAGTGACAGACTAGTTTGAAATGGACCATGGTTTTTGACCAAACATAAAAGTGATTTTTGGTGAATAACTTTGGGATGTTAGCATCATAATGAGGTGATGGGAAAACTAGAAAAACAAATCATAGAACGAAGCAGGACAAACACGGGATATAAAAATAGATAAACAAACATGTGTCGAAGCAAAACGTCTGTGAGATTAATGCACGGCCGACCCGGCGAAAATCAATATAGGCTCATATTATATTCTTACATGACTCCGACTTCTCATCTTTCCACGAGTCGACCGACGACGATATGCAACAGGACGACCTTGAGAATCAAGCCTTTCGAACAATATTCCGACAAACCAAACCACATTCCGATGAGATGCGGCGCGAGACGAGGTCGACCCTCGCCAACAGAAACCATGAAGCGACGTACGAAAAAAAAACACCAGCTGAGGTACCGTGTGATTGACAGCAGGAATAGTTGTCACGACAGAAAAAATACCCTGATATGTGGAAAATTAGGAATAAATAAAAAAACAACTGAAAAGCATGTGACTGGTGAGGCCGCAAACACACACACACACACTCGAGGTAACGACAAATCTTTTTCAATATCCTCCTCACAGATGACAGACTTCCTCCACAGCTCTGAGGAACACACACATATAAATTATATAAATAGTATAAATAAGAGAATCCTGGTGGAGGCATGACTTAAATAAAAAGAGGATGAAAGGCTATGGAGGAAATGTGTGCTCTCTCTCTCTCTCTCTCTCTCTCTCTCTCTCGTCCTCCCCCTTCCTCCCCCGTCACTCGCCGGTGTCTGGACGCTCAGAGGTCGCTGCAGCGCTCCTGCTTGCTGTAGTGGTCGAACTGGCTCTTCCAGTGCATCATGTAGGAGGACCAGCGGTGGAACTCCACCTTCCACTGACGCTCCGCCTCGTCGATGTTGTCTGTGGACACAGAGAAGGTAAAAAAAAAGTGTAAGTGATCGTGGAAACTAGACGAGTAACACAATAATAACTTGGAAGATGAGCCAAAACAAGCACATTAGCCAATGGTAGCCAGGAGTCGACATTAGTAAGTAAGTAAGTAATTTGTATTTATATAGCGCTTTTCCAGAACCAGGGTCACAAAGCGCTTAAACAATCAAAACAGTACTCACTAAAATATATACTTTAAAGGTCAAGATAAAACTGAGAACAACACACGAGTTCCAGCAAATCAAGGAAAAGCCTGAACAAATAAAAATGTCTTAAGATGTTTCTTGAAGGAGTCAGTAGATCATCAAACACAGAGATGGTTCCAAAGCTTAGGAGCAACAGTCTGGAAGGATTTCTCTCCTCTGGTCCTGAACCGTGTTCAGGAACCATCAGTAGATTCTGATCCACAGACCTCAGAGCCCGAGCTGGGGTGTAAGGCTGGATCAGATCACTGATGGAAGGTCTGACCATGAATAGATCTGAAAGTAAGAACCAGAATTTTAAAGTTGATCCTGAAAGAAACTGGAAGCCAGTGAAGAGTTTTAAGGATCGGAGAAATGTGAGTTCTTCTACTAGAGCGGCTCAGAATTCTCGCTGGAGAGTTTTGTATCCTGCAGGTTAGACAGATCCTTCTTGTTTAGACAAACATTGACTGGTTCATGACGGCTAGATAAGTAAACTAGGGAGACCATATTCTGAATCTATGAAAAAGGTTTCTAGAGTTTTTAATGCGTGTCTAACTCAGTTCAATCTATCATTTTTGGAGGATCTCCAAAAAGACACTTGACCAGGCTTAACAGAGAAAAAAAAGTAGCGATATTAAACAATTAATTCACTTATCTTACCGTATTATGGCAGAATTATCACCAAAAAAATTACATCTCCTCCACAATATGACAGTCTGTAATAGTTCTGTATAGGCTTTAAAAATCGACCCTAGGAAGCAAAATACATTATAATTTTCCGTTAAATCGTGGGTACATAAGTGGTGTAGCTCGAGTAGATGCCTTTTACCAAAGGAAGAGAGAAGCCTGGAGAGCGCAAGGCTGCTGCAACACAATCTGGCCTTTATAATAACCTAGTATAATAACAACGTTGAGTTTGGGATAAAGCTAAAGGTGAGATAAAGCACACGCTGCACTAACTTGAGGTACTGAAACTCCCCCCCCCCCGGACAGCTACCAAAAACAGGACATGTGCGGTAAAACAATGCTTAGGTCACCCTTCATAGATAAATAGTAGTTAGTATATTTCAGTCCAAATAACATAACTGCAACAACAATCAGCTTGTTTGAAGATTTAACAAAGTAGACAAACAACGCTAGTAATGCTAAGCTAACAACAACACGTCAGTGATGCGTCTGCATCATGACCTCCATCTTCCTTTTTTCATTTGTTTCGAGAGGAAGAGAAAAGCATCCAACTCCACACCAGCAAAATACATTCCAAGAAATCGTCTTTTTGTGCTTTCGTCCACTCCTACTGGACTCACTCAACAGTACTTTATTGTGTTTCCACTGGCCCTGCTACCTACTTGTGGCAAACGGTCATTACTAAGCATTGCAAACTTTTAGGCAATGGTGTACTAGAAAAAAGGCCTGGACCTCATCCATAGAAAAACTACGCAGACTCGCATACAATTTTTCTCACAGCGTTAAAAAAAAAGAAAAGTGCATTTGTTTCATGTGTCGGAATTCAATGATGACTCTTCATTGACGTGACTTTCTAATTCTTGGCTGGCAGTCAGTCAACATTCAAATTCTAGGGCTAAGAAAAAAACGTGTCTGCTTCGAAGAACCATGCTGGTGGAAACCCAACACAAACTGGGTAGACTCTAGTCGACAAAAGTAGGCCCAGTGGAAACGGGTCACTTATATGAACCCTGCTGTATTAGAAATTATATTTTTGTTGGATTACCAGTCATGTTGAGCAGACGAGGAAGGAAGCGGTTCCAGAAAGCACACATCTGGTTCCTGAGACCTCGATGGACCTTCAAGGGTTCAATATTGAGTCCAACATGTTTCTGCTCACTGACGGTGAAGACTGGCCAGCGCCTCCTGCTGTCCGACATAGAGTCATGGTTCCCATTAGGATTTCTGCGGAGGAGAGATGATGTTCAATTTCAGTTATTTGGTGGCATCCAATTGAATAAACTAGTTTTAATTGAGGCCCGTTACTCTAAGAATGGGCCTCAAGAACAGTTTAACAGTTTAACCCTTTTTGTAGGTTATGGTTTGTTAAAGGAACCTTTGAATGAGTTCCCATAAATCTCACCCAGTTCGTGCAAAATTGGCCCAGTATCTCATCATGCGTCTGCTCAATTTCTCCTCATCCTGGGTGTAGTTGAACCTCTTCTCCAGTGGGAGGCCAAACACAAACTCAATCTCATAACCATGGATCACACCCATCCACTCCGGCCAGGCCAAGTTAGATGCCCGGTGATCAAACAGGTACAGGTAGACGCCGCCTTGATGGGTGGTACCAAGAATTAGCAATTTGATATATGGTTATGGTCCAGTTTGCAACAGACCTTGTGTGTTGCCGCCCATGTTCATCAGTCCAGGACTGCCTCCCATGTTGGCCTTGAGGGCAGACTGTTGGGCGTATGCGCGAGCGAAGTAGGCCAAAGGACAAATGACGTTATGGTCTCCGAGAATGTCATCCAAGGCATCGCGATTCTTGGCCCCATTGTTCTCGTCCATCCAGTCTGTGTACTGCAGCACAACAGCCTCAAGACCGATGTCGTTGGCATGAGGCACACTCAGTTTTACTCCTGAAAACAAAACCATTTGGAATTTAACAAAGCCATTTTAGTTTGTTCCAGGTAAAAAAAAGTTCTCTGGAAAGTACCTTCAAGGAAGTCCTCTCTGGAGATCAGGCTGTCGTTGTCCTTACTGAAGCCAGGCGCGCCATAAAGAAGGAAGTACGAGCCTTCATCCTGGTTCACACCAAGGAGGATCTGAGTATCTTTAAAGTTGCCTGAACTGAGCATGGCTTCAGGGGTGTCGGGCAGGATCTCACCGTCCACAACAGGAACAAAGGAGAACCGAAAGAGGGCCGACCAAGGGAGAACCTGTTCGGGGCAAAGACGAGAAGCCAAAGTCATAACTAATATAAAACGTAAGCCGAGGTTCCAGTTAAAAATAACTTGTCGAAAAACACTTTCCAGTTCTCAAGGAGGAAAGACTTCTGACAGCAAAGCAACAAGACTTTTGATTGAGGTTCAAATTATGTTAACGAAGGGGAATGAAGTCCGACGTCCATGCTTTCAACAATTAGCAGGGATCACGGTGAGATTACACAAAATGATTTAAAATGTGCCAAAGCATCGTGATTACCTGCCACTCATGGTCGATGAGCTCTTTTGGAGTCTTACCACGAAGACAGTCGACCAGCTCTGTATCGTTTCCACCGCTACAGCTGACCAAACTTCCTAGCAATGTAGCTCTTTTACGGGCTTCTACCGGGCTGACTGACGCCCAGGGGCTGTTGGGGACACCACTCTGAAGGATGGCCCTGGTGAAAAGTGGCCTGCTATCCGGATACAAGAGATGGTAACCAACTGATGCGCCACCAGCACTCTCGCCAAAGATTGTGACCTGTTTGAAAGATGCAGAGACGTTAAATCCAAGAGGATAAAACAGAGTCCGGAATAGGGTGTTTCAATAAAAAGTGTAAAATGATTTGTAAAAACACTCTTACCTGTTTGGGATTTCCACCAAATAGGTGAATGTTGTCTTGGACCCATTGCAGGGCCATCCTTTGGTCAAGCAGCCCCACGTTGCCTGGTGCCTCAGAAGAGCCAGGCAGGGCTAGAAACCCGAACGCACCCACCCGATAGTTCATGGACACCACAATGACTGTCTCGGTGAAAGCTAGGTAACGACCATCGTAAACATCCAGTGATGAAGAACCACTATAGAAACCTAGAGGAGATGACCCACACACACGAAAACACTTAAATTCTGTTTTCACAAACCCTAAAGAGATACATTTTATCCTGAAATAAAAGACACCATACCTCCCCCATAGATCCACACCATGACTGTTAGGTTGTGTGGCTTTGGCGAGGAAGGCACCCAGACGTTGAGGTACAGGCAATCTTCACTCATCTCTCTGTTCGGGTTCCACATCTCGCTGCCCTGAAAACCGGGGTAAGTCGTATCCACATATTGGTAGCACGCATCAGGGTAGCTGTTGGCCTCGTGCACGCCGGTCCAGGGTCGCTTGGGAACCGCTGGTCGGAACCGCCTCTTCCCTAACGGCGGCTCTGCAAATGGAATGCCCAAAAATGCAGTGACATAGCTTTTGTCCAGCAGGGGCAGGCGGGTTCCACGGACTCTGCCGGAGCGTGTGTGGACGACCACATCCGGTTCGCTTTGAGACGAGCAGGTGGGAATAAGGAGCAAAACCACAAGGGCTGGGGAGAGGACAACAAGGAATGGGGACTGCATGGTGCAGACGGACACAAGGGAGTCTTCTTGTCAAGTTCCTTTCCCTTGGTTCTAAAAAAGAAAGAATAACACGATTAGCTTAGAGGTCAGTGATGGCGAGCAGATTGAAAGATGGATAATTGGATAAGAGGAACGACACAAGGGGAGAGAAGGGTTGTGATGGTAGACTTAAGAATTTTATACAGACGGAGAGAAAGAAAAATGGTATTATGTTTCAACCTGTGGAACTACAGCAACAACAACATTTGCATCTGACCTCAAAGACATGTTTTACAATGTGTCACCAAAGTGATGGATGTGAATAAAGTGAATGCAAATAGGAAGGGAAGATGGATTAACACACAGTTCCATGTCAGTCAAGTTTTCAACGAGCTTCTCTTTACACTCCCATTCAATCATCTTTCCTCGTTGACAGGAACGGATGGTTTATGATGCGTGAATAAACAGTTGGGCTGCAATATGTTAGGACTTTGAAACCAAACACTACAGACTCACTCCTGAACCATATTTCATCCGACTATACATTTAAAATGGAATGTGTGGGTTTCCGTCTGATCTTCATGTATTATAGTCTCACAAACGGATCAACGAAATGTCTTTAAAGTCAGTATGGACACTGCTGAGGTTTTAGGTTGGAGGGAAAATTGTAAGGGGGAGAAGACCCTTATAAAAATAAAATAGTAATTACGGTGAGATTTATACCATATTTAATACATATTAAATAAGAACAATTAACATAATATAGACCTTTTTTCATTGTAAGACTGATAATTCACCTGAATTTACCCTCTTGTTTTCTCCCCCTTTCTTCAGAGTCCTTTGGTTATAAGGTTTTCTGATTTAATTATGATAGCGAGGCGACGCCCCTAGTCTTTCAGTTTAATGAAATGATGCTTGAAAACAAACACTGGCAGCTCCTGACACACTTGAGAAATCTTGCCGCGTTCAGCCGATAGCGAGTCCGAACATTCCACCGTCTTCATTCCAGCCCAAGTCAAATCGCATCAGTGTTTGTACAGTTTATGGAACTGGAGGCGAATAACACAGCCAATGAACACGACCAGTGTCTTAATGTCTGTAGGATCTCACAGACCAAATCGAAAAGAAAAAAAAATCCTTCTTTATAATAAAGTCTTTAAAAAGGATTCATTTGTTATTGAAGAATTGAAATTGTAAAATTCGGAGCTCTAAAACTCTTATTCCATCGACATTTGTCAACTTTATAACAAAAAAAAAAAATCACTGCAGATTATTAAAAAGAACAAAATAAAAATCACACGATCAAAAAAATTAACCTTTAAACCCCCAGTATTGGTTCCCGTTATTGAGGTATTATTTGTTTTTACCAATAAGGGCAATATCTTATACTTTCTTTCTGTAATTAATAGGAGATTCATTCTAAATTGTCAACATTTAATAATGTGCAAAGAAAGGTCTGTAGAATTTTTTTTGTACAAAATTTAAGATAAACAAATAATTGATTTATTTTTGCAAAATAACAATGAAATATTTAAGCAAGTCACCAGTCCATTTTACAATGTAAGCTAGTGAAGAATATTACTCTCTGTTCTATTTTACATCACCTTGAACAGCCAACAATTTGAAAGGTGACTTCATTAAAACGGAGGGCGCCCCCTACTGACTTTTAAAAAAACAAGACAATGCTTCATGAAGCTTCATCGGACCATCAAGGACCCCAAAGGCTCAATTTTCCTAAAGGAATTGTCTCTTGAATAAGGTTATATCTATCCATGGGATTCTCATAAAAAATGGAGGCTCTAATCTCATGATCTCTGAGGACACATCGGGCCCTCATGTTGCTGTACAATATGTTACAGGATTTGAAAAGCAGCAAACGATATATGAACCCAAGATCCTTCCAACGACTACACAAAATAATGCTCAGACAACTCAAGAAGTTAATGTATTTTTCATCAAGACTAGAGATTTCTGGAGTGCAGGATGAATCATTGTTGGACGTCTGGGGACACAGCAGTGCTCAGAGACGTGAAGGTGGGCTGAGTCTTTCCAGAACAGACTCATGAAATATTCAATACAACACAAAGACAACAGCAGCGTCCTGCTGCTCTACAGCACAGGTGAACTTGGCAGAACCACTTCTGAAGCATTTTGCTGCCCGTGTGTCCGGAAGTCCTTAAAAGATGCGTTTATTGCACAAAAATCTACATTTAAATGTTGAGTTCCTATTTCCCTGTGATGACTGAGGACAAGGGGATACAGTCGACCCCAGCAAATGAAAATAAAAGCAAAAGTCGTGTTGTCTGTAAATTCTGCACAATATGTAAACTAGTTATAACACATTATTTAAGTGACAAGATGAGTTAATCTCATTCCATAACACTGGTATCTTTATAAGTCACCATAAATATTATTTACTACCTTTAAAATACTACTACTACTTTAGATTTTGAGCATTTGGCATAAAATGACTTTACCGGGCGGGATCTAGAGTTTGACACATGTCACAAAAACTGTAGGAACAAAGTGTATTTCACTCATTTAAACTAGTTTACAGGTCTATATTATTTTCGTAAAAATGTGAAATTTGACTTAAACGAGCGTCTTGAAGTGTCACAAGTCAAAGACTTCTGCTACTTTAGAGAAAACATTTTCTTTTTTTCATAAAACACCTTGTTAGACAGAAATAATGAATAGTAACTATCATTTTTTTATTGCAGCCGAGCAACAAATGCCTCACGGCCTTGTATCTGGGTTGAAGACTTGATGAACTGCAGCCTTTCTTTGTTGCTCCTCAAAGGTTGAATATTTATTCTTTACTAACATTAGCAAACAGCGATCATTTGTATTTCTACGTCTCGAATAACAACTTCATCCATAATGTAGCACTCAAGTCATCAAGTGGTTCTAATGTGTAAAAACATTTCATGCATCAAAGACAAACAAGACATATTGGTGTAGCTTCAAAATGTGAACACAAAAAAAACATTAAAATAACGACAACTTGCAACTTCACCATTGATTAATGAGTGACACGGACGCGATCGACTCGTGGTCTGGTAAAGATGGTCCGACCGCACCGACAGCCTTTTTCTTCCTATATTAACCGTCAGAGTAATTGCGTATCCAGAAATCTAAGATCCAATTACGCAGGAAGTTGAGGCTCCATTCGGTGGTCAAGGCTGAGCGATGGATAAAGATGGCAGGACCTCCTCCTCAGGAATTCAACCTTGGCTTCCAACCAGTGGAAGGAATCGTTATTTAGAGTCAACACGGTGGAGCACATGCTCCTGGAAAACTCAGGACACGCCTTTCAGTATAATTAGGACTTGTGACATTTCTATTACCGAGTTTCCACTACAGAAGGGGAGAGAGTTTCCTTCGGGCAAGCAGACTTTTTTAAAGCCCCTCAGCACCCGCCGACAGTAGGCTGGACAGGTGTGTGACCATGACTTCACTTAAACCCTCATAAATGCCACGAGGTTTGATGTATTAACGCGACACACACTTAGTAACTTGAGGAAGAGTCGGAAATCTATTATCCAGCTAATCCATAAAAACCTGCGAGAGTTATTATCAGTGTTGTTGGAGAACATCTTGAGGGTTGACTGTAACAACACTGACGGATTAAAGCCAAAAACATGTCACCCAAAAGTAAAAATCAGTATACTAAGATTGATAGTTGGATCACATTATTATCTTTTTTTAGGTTGAATTTGGGTTGAGTGGACTCCTTTAATGGCAGAGCAGTATTTTGTATTTCAAAATATATTTATTTGGACACTACCCCAACCCTATAGGTGGAACATGTGACTGAAAAGGGAATAAAAAACAACTTATTAAACATTTATCCATTTATTTTGTCAGGTGGCAATTTAGGAATCAAAGACACACACACACACACATAAAATAGTAATATTGCTCAGTATTCTGAATCAAAACATGCTTCGGTGCCAAGTTTCAGTACACACACACCGATTATATATATATATATATATATATATATTATATATATACTGTATATCATGTTTTGATTCTGAAAACTGAGCAATATTACTATTTAATAACTTAAAAACAAAAAATACTGTTTAAACATTTTTCTTCTCACAACCGTTACCCAAATCAACTAAAATGTATGAATATTTTGTAAATCAAAATATTGGGGAAACTTGATTAATTACTTTATTCTTAAAGACGTGTAAATGTTAAGTTCTAACAAGAAAATACAACATCTCAAAAATTCATTTTTACAAGATTAAATAAGATTTAACATTTTATTGTGTCTACAAAGACTTAGAGAAGTTGAAGTGATTTTCTTTTAAAAATTCTAACTAAAAGAAATACATTCCAGAGGTACAAGTACTTACTTGTGGGCAAATACAATGAAAGTACAGAGACATACGAGCACTTTCCTGGAAAGCAGACGGAGGTGATGAAATAAATTAAAAGATGTTTGTTTGACAGCATGTGGGACAGACAGAGGTGACATCACCGAAAATAGACTATTCCTACAACAGGGAGGGAAGGTCTTTGGAAATAGAATGACACGCACACGTACAGCTTACAGCACGGGCAAGCTAATCCTGCCACCATGACAACCATACATCGCAAAAACTAAAATAGCTGCCTAGAAGTGGACAGGTGGAAGACAACCGTCTCCAAGCATTGTTTAAGATTTGTAAACAAACAAAAAGCCTAGGCTGACATTATTGTATCATAATGTGAAATATTCCCTCTTTAATAACCGTTTAATAATTGAGATCAAATCAATTTTGTCTCAAAACTGTTACAAAGGCGTGTAAACCATACATTTGTTGCCATATTGTATATACTGATGCTAGGACTAATATAAACCTCATGACTATGATATTAATATACACAAACTCTTTGTTTCAAGATCCGTAAAAAATTAAAACATTTTAAAAAATCCTTCAGATGACATCACTTTATTTTAATGTATAAAACGTGACAGCAAAGATGTGGGTGGTTTTCCTGTCCTCCAGTATTTATGTGTTTGCAAGTGACCCCGAGCAGCTGTTGACCAATTAGGCGTGTGTGTTCTGGTCATGTGACGAGCGGCTCAGACAGGAAGCTGTAGTTCCAAATACATTTTTAGAGTTGATTGAGAGTGACGACTCACAAGCCTCTATGAATGATTGTTAATAGATACAAGTATCTTAATTGTTTACTTTGCTTATACGGTACCATTTGAAGTGTTGGTAAATCACAAAATAAATATAGTGTGGTTTCGTAGTATGACTCGGTAGACAGAGTCATACTACGAGAATTGAGTTGCGGCTTTGTAGCTTAGCAACATTTTAATAGATTTAGAGGGCCGTGTACCAACTTAAATTGGTTCAAGGTCAGCAGTTAGAACCAGAATTTATACAAAAAGCCGTATAAGACACTGCCGATTCTTGAGAAAATTTAAGGGTTTTTAAGTGCATGCTATCGTCCAAGAAATACTGTAAAAGAAGTTCTATGATTTTTCAGTTCTGTCATCTATAATTTAGTCTCTATTTGAATTGAGTAAAGATTAAGCATTTGTTTTGTCTGACTACTGGAAGGGATTTGTCGTAATGGGATTATGTTAGACGTGTTTGAATAGATACAGATCCCTCTAGTGGTTTTATTGCGCAATTGTGATAGAAATATACTGTACCCGAGACCATAAGCTTCAGTAGCAAGTGTAGAAAAAAATCCCTACTAGGACAATAAGTCTAACGGTAATGTCAACAACAACATGGTTCTACTCGTTCTAACAACCAATATGTTGACTACACAATCATAAAAAAAATATATATATATATCTTTCGGCTTCCGTGTATTCAAGTCTGAATCAGCAAAGACTATAATACTTAACTAAAACTACCATCATAGTGTAATGTGACGTACAGCTTCATAATCTTTACTTGATTAACGTTGACAATACGAACAGCCAAAGCATTAATGCTCGACCCAATTGCCAAATATTTGCACTTACAGACCTGCTTCTATTGCCCACAAGGCACAATAGAGTCGCTTTAAAGAAACGCAGGATGATGCAGACAGATGAAAGGGAACGTATAAATAGGCTTTTAAGGCAGTAGAATAAAAGGAAGATAAAAATAGGATTCAATGTATTAAAGAGGATTAAAGAGGAGGCAAGAAGCAGCACGTGGATGTGACCAAAAGAAACATGAAGATTATTTAAAAAGAAAAAATGAGTATGTATAAATACTGTTTACACAAGTCTGACTCACAATTGGTGATACAACTTCATAGAAACCTTTTTTCCGAGTCCATATAGATGTCACTCTCTGCTCTATAATCTGTTATTTCAAAACTGATGGCGCCCCCTACTGAGTTCTAATAAACAGGACAATGCTTCATGAAGTGTATTTTCATCACTACTGAAAATACACAATTAAGAGTCCCATGTGGTCTGAAAACAATAATGCTTAACAAAGAAAAACTTCTTTGACAACTTTTAAAGCTCAACTGGAACTTTTGCCTTTTCAACGTCGGGATGTCTTTCGGTTTTGATCCATGATAGACGAGTCGGTTTCAGCCAACACACCCCTCATGTTGTGTTTAAGAAGATAAATTAATTAATGAACCAAGGAAATCGAATAAATTTCAATTTTAGTTGATATTCTTCCGTTACACACAAATACAGTTTCCTTTGCCATCGATGAAGTTTGTTAGTATTGTGAACTGGTTATCTTTTAACAAGTTCTGGAATGTAAATGCACTTTTTGTCGCCAATATTGCACTATAGCTTTCATGTTGTCTAAATACCTCTTGGGATTTTGAGATTAATTAAAAATAGACAAACAATACAAATTGAGTAAAAGAATCAACTTAATTTTGTTTGCTTATAGCATGACATTTTTGACTATCATAAAGTCAAAATGAAAAAATTTGTGACATTGTCATCCAGAAGTGTACCCAGGGAAGATGAGAACTTTCACCCTTTTATTCTCTTGTACTCACAAAGTTTATATTCAAGATCAATTAATTTTTTTAAGCATTTATAACAGAGAAAGAAATGCACAGAATAAAATAATATATCATTCAAAAGTGATATAAACATGTCTGAACAACGTTTTTTGTAGTTGATGGAAAATGTATTTTGGAAATACAACATACAGTAAAGTTTGGGTTTATGTCTTTAAGACAATCTCTTAAATGTTATTGCATCAAGTGAACACTGTCCAGAGGGTTAACTGAAGGATCAACGGTTTGATTTGTGTACGTGAGAAAAGCCATGTCTTGTAAACAAAAGAAAAATGGTTCACATTGTTGTCTACCATCGACCAGTAACGGTCCAGAGCTTGTTTATTTATACCTTAAAAGGTGTTTTTTGAATGACTTAAAGACTCCATGAATGTAATGACGTGGAACTTTTGGGGAAGTCCTCACTTACTATTCTTTTTTTATGAAAGGGATCCCCTAAAATTAAAGTTACTAGACGTCCTCGTGCTGACTTTGCTTGATATATGGGTGGCTGTAGAGCACATTAGGATTCATTCTATAGTCATTTTTAAAAAGCCAAAGTAAGCAAGAATGGAAGAAGGAAAGCCGTTTCCACATGAGGGGGGTACACGCTGCAATTATTAATAGCAGTGACAGCTGCAGGGCGGGAACAACAGGGACAAGGTTGGCGAAGGAGGAGGAGAGATGCTGTTAGCAAGGAAGTACAGGATACTGATGCAGTGGAATTGATAGAAAACTTGATGACAAAACCGCTCATCTTTCGTTTCATACTTAAGGATCTAACACAACGGTGAAGAGATACTGTATCAGTCTCATCTAGACAATTAACGATTGTAATAAGTAATAAGTATGTTTTATGACCAAAAATAACAAGAAACTGAAAGCCTAGAATTTCACAATACCTGGGATTAGGAAGTTTAAAGTTTGTGGTTCCTTTTTCCCTAAAAATATATATAATGTTGTTGTTTTTTTTTTTACTTTGAAGAGGTTAATCATGTCTACATTATTGTCCAAAAAAGGAAAATTTATGAAATAATTATCCTCTTGAATGTCTGCCAAGAATTGAGATTTCAAGTCAACATTTAATGGTTTCGCTTGGTAAGTAAGTAAGTAACTTTATTTATAGAGCGCTTTTCCAGACCAGGGTCACAAAGCGCTTAAACAATCAAAACAATACTCAATAAAATATATGCTTAAAAGGTCAAGATAACACAGAGAACAACACAGGAGTTCCAGAAAATCAAGGAAAAGCACGAATAAAAATGTCTTAAGATGTTTGTTGAAGGAGTCAGTAGATCCACCAAGCAGTGAAAACTGAAAATTTGGAATTTCAAAGAGCATTTTAATCAACTATATAAGGGTTTTTTTGTGGTTTATGTCAAAGTCACTGATGCATTGTGATATAGCAAAGTGTCTAAGAAGATTTTAAAAAGTAAGTATTTTTCTAAGAGGCAACAGTACATAAGGAAAAACATTAAAATAAGGCACAAAGATTGGATCTTTGATACCTCTTAGCAGTGGAATAGTTACCTAAGACATTGAATTGAGTGCTGGTTTCTGTTCTGAATGAAGGCGTCATACAAGTGTCGGACTTGAGGAACACATGGGGCGTGTCCCCCCAGCCTGAAGCCCGTCTCACCTCCTGCTCCGGTTGTCAGCCTGTGATAACCTCAGTCATGAGGCAGGGAAGAAAGACTGTAATGGTGGCAGCTCTAAAATAACCATGGTCTTGAAAAATGAGCAAAGAAACTCACCTTTTTATAGGTAATAATATTAGTACATATAGGTTCCATTTGGAGGAGGTTCAATGGAAAGTAGACGGGGAGACACCGAGTTAGGATGGGGTGGGAAATAAGTGTGTCACTTCTCAATTTAGACCCAGGAATTTCCGTCTGAAGTTCACAGGGGGATTGATTTCACGAGGCTGATGGGAGGCCAGCCGGGAGGATCGGACGACTGGAGTGGCCCGAAGAAAAAAATCAATCACGAAAAATCTTAATTAACACAACTTTGTTGTTGTCGATTAAACGTTGAGATGTTCGGATGAATTTGCCTCTGCGGTTACATCACAGTTTGAATGGCAGCAGAGGAATCACCGGCATTTTCCATTTTGTAATTGGGATTCTAAGGTTTCACACTCAACACCACGTATACAGCACATAAGTACACACACATGCGCGTCTCTCAAGGAGAGTCACACAAACAAGATATAAAGTGGATCAAAGACGGTTTATTAATATTCTGCTCTCAGGCCTCCTGAAGATGCACCAACACCACATTCTGCATCAACTTGTGTGGAAAGTCATATTTGCAGAAATAACATTAATAAACAAGAGGCGAAGAAAATTACATTATTATACTTTTTGTTGTTCTATAATCATATTGTATGCAAGTCTTAGAGGAGCCATGTATTCAAACTAAACCGTGTACTGTGAATTCCATCCTCATTGTAACATTTGAACACTACTTATTTATGTTACTTAAAATCTAAAAAGCAGGATCAGTGAAAGATGATTTTTTAACATTCGTAAGAGAAAATCTAATTAGGTAAATAGAACAACATATTAGTATAATTATCTATTGAGAACAGTTGATGGGACAATCCCCATGATTGATGTACAAAATAAGCATATCCGACCACTTTAGGTAAATAACTAAACCGATAACGGCAACAACAATATAAATGATAGCTTAAATGATTACATTTCTTAAACATGCGTTTAAAATATATTGACGCCAGTGGTACCTGACCCCAGGGGCAGAGACGAGTACACATGCGAAAGCTATTTTATGCCAGGCTTCACACAATTCCTTTATTATCGTCTGAAATATGTTTTATTTAAACAAAAATAATTTTCACCTGAGTTAGGAAAACATGATCTGAGGATGATCTTGTTGTAGAGAAACCAGCCGGGTGCTCCTGTCGATTCAGTGTTAGATGGATTTTTATACAAATGACTTTTGTTTTTTGCAGATCATTCCAATTTACTTTTGCTGCTTTTATCTTTAGGTCAGTGTAAATAATGAAGAACTCAAACTAGTTTCTGGTGCAAAAAAGGTTGGGGAATTTTATATCAAATTATCTTAAACTTAAAAAAAGGCAAAAGAAATACGTAACAAAAAAATGGAACAATTTCAGTTAGAGCTGCACGACATAACGAAAAAAAATATCTATATCGCGATATTGGCACGTGCGATATGTATATCGATAACATGTGCGGTGATTTATCATTTTTAATGTTGTCAATTTGTACTTCTAAGTTTCATTGTCGTTGTTTACGTCTCCGTCTGTCTGTGAACTGTGCGGCGCAGCTTGTTAGGCTCTGTTGCTATGGTGACGCGTCTTACCAGCGCGCTGACTTAGCGCTGTTCAGTACATACACAGAAGAAATACTGACTTATGATGTACTCAAACGCGAGTGAAGTAAAGCAACATATTGTAAGAACTTTTCTTCTCGTCTCAGTTGTTTTCTTATAAGATCGTGAACTTCCAAACAAACCTGTCCGTCTTCACCGTATGCTAACAAGCTAAGTTGTTAGCGTCATTTATAAAGTGTTATGTGTGTGTGTACAAGGAGGTGGATTTATTATTGATTTGGTGATATCACGACGCGGCGGCGGCTCCTCTCTGATGTCGCTCAGTTTCATTGGAAACCGATGCAAGTCCCGCGAGACTGAGTGTTATAAGTGATATTTTTCTACGATCATGTCGTCACCGAAGCACGGAAATAAATGAAAGGGAAATATCGCATTGTTTTCCTTCTCTAAATCCCTGGACCTCCCCAAAAGTAATCGAAACAAATATTGCATTAATATCGATATCGCAATTAAAGACGCCAATATCGAATATCGCACTTATATCCAATATCGTGCAGCCCTAATTTTAGAACTTAGCACTCATTTAAAACTCCCATCTGTGTTTATTGACCCTATTTGGAATACTGATGGACTGCATGTCTTAGCCTGTGTCTGGATGTCACTTAGCAAGAGTCACATTTACACAGCAGTGGCTTTTGTTGATGACGCAGCATTGAAAAAAAACTGTGCCATCCTGAAGGCAGGATCAATCTCAACTGAACCGAAACCTCCTGCCCAAAAAAGGTTTGGGAACAAGTTCCCATTGTGTTGCTGAAGAAATCTTGCCCGTATAAAACCACTGAGATGAGACGCTGACTTTCCATCGTGTCCTTACACCCCGTCTATTTTAGAGGAGCTAAACATGACGTTTCCTTTCCGTCCTCGTTTTAACTCGCTACGTTATTAAATAAACAAAAACACAGAAACTAACTTAACCTGATACAATGTTCAACTTGTACTGATGATATAATAACATGACGTACTACTGCCATGATAATTTCATTATAATCCAAATGACTGGAGGAGGCAAACGGTAAAAAGGCTGGTGGATCGGTGATGAATCATTGTTTAAATTGGCAGCTAAGATACAAGGCAGGTACCAGATGTTCCCAGGTTGTCTTCTGTTGGATTTAGTAATGCTATAGATATCTTTAATATCATTGTGCGTTTCAAAAAACTGTCTTAGGACATCTTCTGATAACAAAATCAAATATGTCAGATTAAATTAGTGTTCAGTTCTTTAGCTTTAGACAAAAATGTACAAGCGTTTTAATGAAGCAACTGAGCAACCCAGTGGACAAACTTCCCCCGAAAAGACGCTTAAAAACTTCCAAATACCTCCATACTGCTCGTCTGTAATGTCCGTCTTGTGTTGAAGCCACGATGAGAAGAATGTTTCAGGAAAAAAATAAATAAATCAAACAAGTCTGTATTTTATGCTCCTTTGTGGCAGATAACACCTGACTTACTCCAAAAGTACTCTGGGTAAAATATAAATATTCACTGAGAGGCAAAATCATCATGGTCACGCCAGACGTATCATCGAGCAAGAGTGATGTTGATCAACTGGAGCAATTTAAAACAACTTACATTTGCAAGAATCCAAAATAAAAAAATTCAGAACTAGAGAATTTACACTTAGAATTTAATAACATTTCTGAAAAAGATCACTTCCAATAAAAGGAATACAATTTGAATTAAATCCGTTGTAACACAAACTAATTATTAATTTTGCAATGCATGGTGGGACTTTCAGTGTGATCTAGGTGGAGAGCTGGGTAATGACCCACAGGAGAGTTTCACATGAATATTTTTTATTAATTAACGGATCCATTCATTAATAATAACTACTAAATAGAATACATTCTCTACATTTATTTAATCACAAAAAAAGCTCAATAAAATAAAAAAAATAAAAGGTAACATTTCATTCTCATGAATTGATGTTATGGATTAAATGTATTAAATAAAGTCATTTATTGCTACATACCTGCCAAGGACAGAGACATGCCCGTTTTCAGATTTTCTTCATTTCAAGAATAAGCACAAGATAATGGATAGATGGACTCTGCAATACCATTTAGATTCCTTTAAACCATAGTTTACTTGATGTATTAATAAATCACTTTTATTGATAAGTGAACTATTCAGTCCATCCATCCATTTTAGTCATGCAGAGCAATGTCAGAGCACAGGTTGTCCTCGTGGGAGAATAAAGAGAATGCTTGCATTACAGTTGATTTTAATTAAATAAGTTTAAAGCTCAGATATTGTTTGTTTTATTGGAAAGCCCAGAATCTATAATGAAACATCCATTGGCTTTCACAATTTTAGGATTTAAGCATGATTCAAAGTTGAATACAGTACATAAAAGAACTTTCTAGATACCTAATGATGTAATGCAGCACTAAGAAAAATGAGTTGGTCCCAGATGGCAGACAATGTTTCCTCGTCCAGGTCCCGTTTGTCAAGCTCCATTACTGTAGCACTATACTTTTCCACGGAGATTTAAAAAAAAAAAAAAAAAATGCAGAGTCAGAACTCACTTAGAGAAAATGACCCCTTCCACAGAAACGACAGGCACATAAAACTTTTGCATTGAGCTCACTTTTGGCAGTCGCCACGGCAAGAATGCAGATACAGACCGAGCCCTGCCAAGACTGCATTTACCGATATGACTTACTGAGGCAATAAATCGAGACCGGAGTGAAGAACAGCAGCAGCAGCAGCAGCAGGGAGGGAGGAGAGTAGGATCACGATGTTACAACCACACACCAAAATACATGCAGGAAAACTAAAAGCACTCGCTGTTACACAATGGACAAGACGTAGAGCACGGCAATGTGATCCACTCTCAGGTAGTCAAGTGTCTCGCACACTAAACTCGACTTCCATTCCTTTTATTGCAGGAAAAAAAAACAACATAGGATGGACTTTACAGGTGTAACATGACATTAACGTAAGAATTACAATTTTAAAACGTCTTCTGTAAGAGTAAAAACAAATGCATAATTAACCGACCAGCAAACGGAAAATACTAATTCACAGCATGTGGTTCGATTAAGAATGTATTTATCCCTGGAAATGTCAGTCAATCCGAGAGCACAGAGCTTCAAAAAAAAACAAAAAACTCAACCATTAATTTACGAGTCATTTATAGTCACTATAAAGCTTTAAGACACTGAGGAGAGAGAGAGAGAGGCTATGAAAAAATACAAACAGCCACATGACTGAACATGAATAACTCACCAATTAGAATAGTTGAATTCTCATATACAACACAATGGAAATAAAAATATAATGTAAAAATGTCAACCTTTTTACAGGTAACAATAAAATAATAGTATTACTACTCACGTGAAAAAACAAATGTCCTTAAATTGTGAACAGAAAATTAAATATCGCTCGATATATATCCACTTTTAGAAGTCTTGTGTACTATATTTTCTCACTGAGCAAAGGTAGGAAGACCAGGTGAACATTTCTTTTTTGGTTTGCATGTGGTTATTGACCAATTTAACTAAAAGCAACTATGAATATATTTCCAATCACAAAAGGAACATGCATACCTTTTCATCTCAACTGGAAAATCCGACCCACATTAAACGCATATTTTAGAAGTCTGCGTTGTTGTGTCAAATATACATAATAAAATGTAAATGTCAATGTATGTAAATAAGATGACGCCCCAAACGACACGTCAATCAAAGGTATGTTTTATTTGATTTAAAATGAACCATATATATCACATGATATTTGGCGTGTGTACGTTTACAAGATGTTGCAAATGGGTCACGAAACAAGACACGAACATCAGACACACAGTCTCCCATCGATCCCCCAGAACCGTCTCCTCCGGGCTGCGACCATCGCCGAATCCAACATTACATCGAACAGTCAATCGAATTAAAAAGGGATTCGATTATTAGAACCACACCGAGATCACACTCGGTCCACACAGATACGAGAGAAACAGATGCTTGACGAGAAACGACCACGACAATCCAGAGCTAACGAAAATAGAATTAAAATGCCCAATATTTAGCGGGAGTCTGGTGCGTGTGTGTGTGGTGACAGCGCAATGGTGACCCAGAAGAAAACGTCGCATGCATGGATGTTTATAAATGATGAAGAGAAGGATTGTAAAAGTGGTTAAATAGTGTCAAGTCAGGTCGTACTTTTATTCGTTGCCGTCTTACCTGGGATTCGGCGACGCAAACCCGGACACCTGACAGGATTCGTGTCGCTGCGAAAGGCGTGGAGCCGCAGACGAGAGTGGCGACGTTTACCCGGAACTGAGGAGCTTCCAGCCGGCTGTCAACGACCGTGTGTGGGTGAAGCCTCCCCCTCGACTACACGCTCACAGCCGGGCCGTGCAGCAGTGACTACAGGGGGGTGGAGTGGGGTGGAGGGGGGGTCTGCTGGTAATAAATACTGCTTGTAAACATTGGAGGGCCGCCAACTCTCGCGAGATCCTGCCCAGCGCGATGTTCCGAGACGTTTCCCTCCTAAAACATGAAGTGAAAGGTAACATTTATTTTATTTTATTTTTTCCTCAAGTAAAAAGGCGTGGTTATTGTATATAG
>NC_141821.1:7946451-8073951 GCF_982586985.1 Callionymus lyra
GAATCCTACTAGTAGAGTTCCTACTGGATTTCAATCTGTACTTTGACGTATACATATTTAAAACAATTGTTTTATTTATTGGATTTTATCAAAATACAATCAAAACCTCAAAATAAGCAGAAGTTCCTCCTCGCAGTATCTACTCAACATCACGTCCTCATTCAGGTTCAACAATTTGAAAAACTTCTGAAGAATCGTGAAGATTCTGGCTCTGATCCGAAGATCCCTCCATCCATGGGTAAGAGGGAGACTTGTGATTGAGGACAGGTTGGAACATCGACCAGTGGAAAAGATGTTCAGGTTCCTCCTCTCATCCCTCCTTCTCTCCCTCAGCATAATGGCCGACAGCTCAGTGAGCGAGGAGGGAGTCGCTGGAGCACCAGTGCTGCTACATGACATAATCAATGTGCAGACGCTGGTAACCTGCGTCTTCACTGCGGCACCAAACATGTTTCTACTGATTAGATTCACCATTTTCTTCAGTGGTCATCCCTCTGTTCGACCAACTCTAAAACTGTGACACCCTGGAGACAAAGGTGTGTTTTATTTTTATTTTTCATGGTTACTTCCTGTTTTCCTCCACAGGATTAAGAACTTTGCCTTCCTGCCCCAGTGCCTTTGTATTGACGTCTGTTACATTTTTCATTCTGTTCTCTTCTGTTTTATTATCTGGTTCTGTGAAGGTTTTTCCACATGAACGTTTTGTGAGATTTGTGGACTCTTTGTTTGTATTTTATTGAGATTGTGGACTGTGATTGAAGTTGGTGTGCAATTTCCAATATATGTAAATATTTGAATGTATAAAAATTAAAAGGTAAGGTAAGGTAAGGTAAAAAATTGTTTTTTTCCAATAGCCAGCAATTTTTCATAGATTTTTCAAGAGAGTTGCCTCCTGCCTGAAGAAGCTCCTGCCCATCAAACCCTATAAGGCAATAAGCTGTAGAGAATGAATGAATTATGAATAGAAGTTTTATTATATGGAATAATAAAAAAAAAGAAGTTTCGTCAAGCAATTATGACAATATGACAATATTATATCTTTAATTTATTGACTTCCACTGGTTGTAAAACAATTTTCAACTATAATCAAACAATTTTCAACTTTAATCAAACAATTTTAAACAATAATCAAACAATTTTCAACTATAATCAAACAATTTTCAACTATAATCAAACAATTTTCAACTATAATCAACAATTTTAAATTATAATCAAACCATTTTCAACTATAATCAAACCATTTTCAACTATAATTAACAATTTTCTACTATAATCAAACAATTTTCAACTATAATCAAACAATTTTCCACTATAATCAAACAATTATAGCAGCAGCAATCAAACAATTTTCAATTATAATCAAACAATTTTCAACTATAATCAAACAATTTTAAACAATAATCAAACAATTTTCAACTATAATTAACAATTTTAAACAATAATCAAACAATTTTCAACTATAATCAACAATTTTCAATTATAATCAAACAATTTTCAACTATAATCAAACAATTTTAAACAATAATCAAACAATTTTCAACTATAATCAACAATTTTAAATTATAATCAAACCATTTTCAACTTTAATCAAACAATTTCAACTATAATTAACAATTTTCAACTATAATCAAACAATTTTCAATTATAATCAAACAATTTTCAACTATAATTAACAATTTTAAACAATAATCAAACAATTTTCAACTATAATCAACAATTTTCAATTATAATCAAACAATTTTCAACTATAATCAAACAATTTCAAACAATAATCAAACAATTTTAAACAATAATCAAACAATTTTCAACTATAATCAACAATTTTAAATTATAATCAAACCATTTTCAACTTTAATCAAACAATTTTCAACTATAATTAACAATTTTCAACTATAATCAAACAATTTTCAATTATAATCAAACAATTTTCAACTATAATCAACAATTTTAAATTATAATCAAACAATTTTCAACTATAATCAAACAATTTTCAACTATAATCAAACATTTTTCAATTAAAATCAAACAATTTTCAATTATAATCAAACAATTTTCAACTATAATCAAACAATTTTCATTTATAATCAAACAATTTTCAACTATAATCAACAATTTTTAATTATAATCAAACCATTTTCAACTATAATTCTGATTATTTAATTCTAATTGGGATTCTGATTCTGATATAATCAAACAATTTTCAACTATAATCAAACAATTTTCAACTATAATCAAACAATTTTCAACTATAATCAAACAATTTTCAATTATAATCAAACAATTTTCAACTATAATTAACAATTTTAAACAATAATCAAACAATTTTCAACTATAATCAACAATTTTCAACTATAATCAAACAATTTTCAACTATAATCAAACAATTTTAAACAATAATCAAACAATTTTAAACAATAATCAAACAATTTTCAACTTTAATCTAACAATTTAAAACTATAATCAACAATTTTCATCTACAGTGAAATCATTTGAACTACTGTATAATATACAAAAATTAACCAATCATACATGGAAAATCTTACTCATACTTCTTTTAAGATCAAGCATTATATCAAAACAAAAGTTAAAGATGTGGCGAATAAAACATTTAAAAAAAACCTACACATAGAAATTGACAAAGTCACGTCGAGGTGCCATTGAGGGCGTGGCAGTGCGTGAGTGCGGTCCAGTTCTGGTCCACATCCAGCCCCGGCTCGGATCAGTCCAATCACTAATGGTGTTGAGCTGCGGCTGCTGATCCAGACCTATTAGCTAATTGCTACTGCAGCAGCACTGACGGGGCGCAAGGCATCAATCCTCGCCTTTCCTTCTGCACCACATCCACCGCTGTCCATCACTGCCTGCTTATGGTGCACTCTCTGTTCACACCCACCATAGGTTCGGATCCCTTTCGTTTACGAACTCATATTAACCAACTGGACTTACTTGTCAACAAGACTTCTACTTTAATACAAATTGAAGTGAAGCATATATGTGTGTCACCCCCATCACATGCAGCTTTAAATAAACGTTTACTTAAAGAGCCCTGAATATTTCACTTATCCGTGCGTCCGTCAAAAATACATTTTTAGCATCTATTCAAACCGTTTCACTCGAGCGTCGCTTCATTATTGTGGCTCTGCAGCCGAGCGGACGAGCTGCATCTGCCTCAAGGCCCAAGAAGCCACCACAGTACATTCCTGTGAGTCCACCGAGAAAACAGATTCTTAAGTTAAATAAAAGATAGTAGATTCAAGTGTGTATATTGTAACTAAATCAAAAATGAAAATCCCATTTTTATTGACTTTATTATGTCAATGTGTTGCTCCTGGTTATTTAAGTTCAAATTCCATGTTAATTAGTATTTTTTACATTCAACTTACCTAATAAAACCACAACATAATTCATTTAATTAATTCTAATGTTTGTTTTTTTTAATTAATTTAATGTCGTGAGACAAAGATGCTTAGTTACATAAAAGATCATCTCACATAAATGAAACATTTAAAAAAAAGTTTGCATTTAGACATTGGATAAGTGCCTACAAAACTATTTTTTTTAAATATTTATATTTAATAAATTGACTCACACACTTGTCTATAAACTTTAGTAAAGTTGGACCGATTCACGGATTCAAAGGACATTTGAGAAATGTTTGTACCAGAAACTTTCATCGTGATTGTCAACACTTGCACTTGAGAATGAATAAGATGATATGAATACATGAATAATTCCTTCATAAGATTATTTTTAATATATAATAATATTTTTTTAAACATCTAAAAACTCTGGAAAAATTCCCATTCTAATAAAAAAAACAAAAAAAACAAGATTTTATCTTTAAGATTGTTATTCTCATTAAATATCTTTACTTACTCATTTTTGGCATGAATGTGAACTATACTGACCCCCAGTGGTGTTTTGCTGAAGTGACTTAACGACGCTTTGAATTCTCTCTCTTGATGTAATTATGTCTAATAACAAATAAACGAATTGTTGCAGCTTCACGTCATTGAAAAGTACTTACTTTTCTGTTCTTTAACCAGGTTGTGTTTAACAGTAGCGGCCGATGGATAGAACAGATTTAGCTTCTTGCCGAAAGGAGCTGAAATTATAGAAATGTACTATAATATTTGTATTAAATATGGTTTTATTTAAATCCAACTTATGTTAATTAAACTGAAGTCTTCTGCTCTTCTTACCGTTAAGAAAAGGCTGAAATTCTGGCAATTTTTCTCACAAAGTATGTGGTAAATGAATAAATAAATGTATAAATACAAGTTCGGATAAATATCAATATGTCAGAATGTCAAAAATAAACAAATGACTTTTAATTTAATTTTTGTCAAAGAATGGAGCTATTTTATGTATAGATACACATTTTGTAATTTATACGTTTTAACTTTTATTTATACATTTATACATTTTGTCTTCTATTTATTTAGGTATTTATACATTTTGTCTTCTATTTATTTAGGTATTTATACATTTTATACATGGTTGTCTTCAGCCGCCCTTACCTTACAGAAGGAGATCAAACTAAAAACTCAAATCCTCATGATCTAGACTTAAAAAGACACATGACTCAAAATATTTTTGCTGGTATCAAATGTTTTATTACACACTGGTATCCAATGGTTGTAAAAAAAAACTTCTAAATTAGAGATATACAGAAGCTTTAATACAAGTTCTGAGAACAAACAACGTGACGCTTCCTCTCATCTCCCCCCTGGACCCCCCTGGGCCCCCCTGCACCCCCCTGGACCCCCCAGGATCTCCCCGTCATGCCGGTGTCAACGGATCCAGATTCCTCCCTGTGGTCCTCTCTGGACGCTGCTCTACACCTTCTGCCTTCTCTCTACATCCCTCTGTCTCTCTCTTGCTCTCCCAGCCGGTCGTAGTGAGTCTGGTTCTAAACAAGGTTTCTGCCTCTTAAAAGCAGGATTTTCCTCCTTTGTTCTCGCTCATTGTGATTAAATACGACGTGTTTTTTACTTTTCTACTGTTTTCAAACTGTAAAGTGCCTTGAGAAAACTTTTTTTTTTTATGATTGGAGACTTTAAATACAATTAAATTGAATAAAAATAACCTGATTCAAAAATAAGCACATTGTTACATACATGATATATTCATAACACTTAAATATTGCAATCATCCCTTAAAGCAGATACAAATATTCGACAAGGTTCATAGGTCAAAGCACCTATAAACCCCCTGCACCCCCCCACTCAATAAACAGAAAAACTGATCTCTTAATACAATCTGTGAAATACTTCAAACGTCAGAAAATGTGTTGAGGCGAGGTCGAGGGATTCTCATCTGTAACGAAAGAGATACATAAGTGTTTAAAACACACACCTATGTGAGGCTTGTGTACACACGGGTGGCCTGGAGGGAGGATTCCCAGAGACACCGGAGGACCAGGTGGGTTTGGCGCCGGGAAGCTGCTCCCCCGACAAACTTGACGATGGTGCGAAGTGACGAGACGGAGGCCGGGCGTTCCGTTGAGCGTCCGACGATTCCTCGCTCGCGAACGTCGGGTTGTGATGATCCTCTGAAACACAACAGTGGCTCCGGCCGTGACAGCGAGTCGACTCAGATCAGGCGAATACACAAATGACACTTTATTCACCTATTTGGTTCATTAGCTCCACCAAATTCCTTATGATAGTGATTATCTATTATCTATTGTTTTCACCACAATTGAACTGGGGGATCCGCCTAGTTTCATATTAACAGTATCACATCCTCTGCCGACCAAAATGTACCTTAGAAGTGTGAGAACATTTCGGTAAATGCAAATATCTGTTTTTAATACAATACTGTACTGTATTATTTTATTAGCTTGTATTTAAAAAAAAGTTTTTTTTTTATAAACAATCAACATGCAAATATTCACAGCAAGTTTTCGTGCTGCAATTAAACTTCCGTAACATATACTTGTTACTACACTATCACAACACCAGAGTCAAGTACTGGACAATACTACACATATATACTTGTTACTACACTATCACAACACCAGAGTCAAGTACTGGACAATACTACACATATATACTTGTTACCACACTATCACAACACCAGAGTCAAGTACTGGACAATACTACACATATATACTTGTTACCACACTATCACAACACCAGAGTCAAGTACTCGACAATACTACACATATATACTTGTTACTACACTATCACAACGCCAGAGTCAAGTACTGGACAATACTACACATATATACTTGTTATTACACTATCACAACACCAGAGTATAGTACTGGACAATACTACACATATATACTTGTTACTACACTATCACAACACCAGAGTCAAGTACTGGACAATACTACAAATATATACATGTTACTACACTGTCACAACACCAGAGTCAAGTACTGGACAATACTACACATATATACTTGTTATTACACTATCACAACACCAGAGTATAGTACTGGACAATACTACACATATATCCTTGTTACTACACTATCACAACACCAGAGTCAAGTACTGGACAATACTACACACATATACTTGTTACTACACTATCACAATACCAGAGTCAAGTACTGGACAATACTACGCATATATCCTTGTTACTACACTATCACAACACCAGAGTCAAGTACTCGACAATACTACACATATATACTTGTTACTACACTATCACAAGTACTCAAGTAAGACATTTGAAGCTGCTGCTGATACTCGTCCTGACAACAAAACTAATACTATAACTAACTCTTTGTATCAAAGACACTGATCAGTGATTACAAACAGGACGAACATAAAACACACCTTGACTCACAGAAAGTCCACAGTCATGGCAGGTGAGCTTACCTGTGATGTTTGAGCTGCTCGATCGTGACCAACGAATCTCCTCATCTAGACACTGGTCAACCAACTTATCCTTGAGGTCTGTTGTCCTGTCGAATACATATTAAAAATACCATCAACAATGACGGACAAGTATTTGACATCATCATGTTTTATCCTATGATCGGATGGGATGACGGCGCTTCATGAAACAATGAAACAGTGTTTTTTTTTAGAGCGAGATCAGAGAGTGACATCTAGTGGACTATGAACATAAGGCTTCGCACATTACATCAGCCAAAAACACATGTATCTCTTAAACAACTACAAATCTTTTTTTCATATTTTTTCTGAACCAGAAATAGAATCTTTGTACCATTCGTTTTGATGAAAGCAACTCAAATAGTTTTTTACCAGATTTAGCACAATAATACTTTCCATCTGTAGTCCTCAACAAAGATGCAGACAGTTTACATAATACATCACATACAAATAAAGCTGAAACACAATAATATACAAAAACACAGTACAACCTAATAATGTCAATGATGGCCAAATAGCTCCAGACAAGCTTGTGTCGTTGTGTCCCTGAGCAAGACACTTTACCCTGATTGCTCCTGATGGTAGACTTGGCGCAGGTGTGCAGCCTACTCCCATCAGTATGTGTGAATGGCTGTCAAAAGCACTACCGAATTTCCCCTCGCGGGACAAATAAGGGATTCTAAAATACCCGTCTGGTACTATCAGTGCAAGCAGGACTGTTGGTCTAGAAGCCAGTCTTTGACAGCCTGTGAGAAGCGATGAAAATCTGCTTTGTTCCTGAGATTGTCTGGAGCTCGTTCCATTCTTTGATGCCTTTGTACGAAAAGGCTGATCGAGGGAACGCAGACTTTCTTTTGGGAACATTGCAGTCGCACCTGGACACTGACCTTAAAGTGCTGATTACATTTTTTTTTTAAATTACATGTTTTTTCCATTCAAAATATTCTCTTTCCTTCAACTTCCAAAGCGAATTGATTTTTTTCATACATTTTCAAGAAGAGGGTGTTCAATGACTGGGTTAAAAAAACTTCTTTTTTTTTTTATATCCCTCTAAATTTTTTCTTACCGTTTGTGCTGTTCCTTCTTGATCAGTGCCTGAGCTGTCACTGCTGCCACAGTCAAAACCAAGCAAGCAAAGGTTGCCCCCATTCCAACAGAAAATGCAAACTTGTTCATAGCCAGGCCACAGTCTTTGGCTAGATACCAAGTTTTTTCTGTGTTAATGCATCTGAAAACAAAACAAACAAGTTGAAAAAAAAAAAATCATTGTAGTCAAATCAAGACTTGAATAATGAAAGCAAATGGTGGCAAATGTTTGTGATGATATTGATAATTGCAATGTTATCAATTCCAACAGATAAATGTCAAGGACCATACCTGCTATATCTGTAATGCAAATTACCCATTAAATATGATTAAAATTAAATTGAACTACCCCCCCCGATACATCTTTTATAGATTCATTGAGACCATTTCAAAATAAGAACATTGGTAACCCCAGCGCTATAGGATAGAGCATCATAATAAGGAGCTGTGTAGTAAGAATAGTCCTGGTAATCCTTCCTGTGCTTCTGTATAACATGATTCTTTTCCACTCAAGATGATCAACTTACATGCACTGTGGTTGCTCATTCACCATGATCAGGCAGTCCCCATTGTTGTAGCATATTTTAGGTTTGGAATGCAGTCTTGAACATGGAGTCACACAAATGATTGTACCTTCTTCTGTGACCTTCGATTCATAGTAATCGATTATACTGCCATTCACTATAGTGTTACAAAAGGCTGTAAGACAGAAAAACACATTGTATTAGTTTAGTTAATTTTTTAAGATTGAATCTACAAATACCAACACCAAGCCCACAGAAGACAAGACCCTTTCTGGCAAACAATATCCTCAACCCTTGTAAGTAAGTAAGTCATTTTTTTTTTTTTATAGCGCTTTTCCAGACCAGGGTCACAAAGCGCTTAAACAATCAAAACAATATTCAATAAAGTATGTACTTTAAAGGTCAAGATAAAACTGATAACACAACAGGAGTTCCAGAAAATCAAGGAAAAGCCTGAACAAATAGAAACGTCTTAAGATGTTTCTTAAAGGAGTCAGTAGATCCATCAAGCGCAAAGAGAGAGGAAGATTGTTCCAAAGCTTAGGAGCAACAGCCTGAACAGATTTCTCTCCTCTGGTCCTGAACCGTGTGCGAGAACCCATAAGTAGATTCTGATCCACAGACCTCAGAGCCCGAGCTGGGGTGTAAGGCTGGATCAGATCAGATGTAAGGAGGAGCCTGACCATGAATAGCTCCGAAAGTAAGAACCAGAATTTTAAAGTGGATCCTGAAAGAAACTGGAAGCCAGTGAAGAGTTTTAGGGATCGGAGAAATGTGAGTTCTTCTACTTGAGCGGGTTAGAATTCTCGCTGCAGAGTTCTGAATCAACTGCAGGCGAGACAGCTCCTTCTTGTTAAGACATGAAAACAAACTGAAAACATGAAGACATGAAAACAAACTGTTACAATAGTCCTCACAAAACTTCTCATGGATGTCGCTCTGATCCAGGAACAAAGACAGTTGCTCAGACACCACCTTCTCCAAGATCTTGGAAAAGAAAGGGAGCTTAGAAATAGGCCTGAAATTACTGAGGTCAGTTGGGTCTAAGTCTGGTTTTTTGAGCAACGGCTCAACAATGGCATGTTTAAATGCATTGGGAAAAACCCCTGTGGAAAGGGAGAGGTTCACCATATTGGTAACCCAAGGACCAATTACATCAAATACTTTGATAAAAAGCCTACAAGGAAGGACGTCATCTGAGCAAGAGGAGGGTTTCATCTTGTTCACTAGTGCTGAAATATCACCCAAAGATACAGCAGTGAAGGAGGACCAAGAGGAGGAGAGGGGCTCAGAGACAGTAGGGGTTCCAAACAAAGGGGGAGAGATTTTTTCTTTGATCAATTGATCTTTAATTCGGCTTTTACTACCGAGTTGAACGTGAGTGACAGCTGGTACCCATGTGACCGCTGCTGTTCGCTTCAAAAGATCCTGCTCTGCACGCCTGTCAGTGACGCGGCGTCGTCAGTGACGTCATCAGTGCTGAATGTAGGACTTCTAATTGTTCGCTCCATTACTAATAAATCCTTTATTCTTAATGATCTTTTCACAAGAGTTAATTTGGATTTACTATGTATTACTGAAACTTGGCAGAGAGAAGAAGAGTTTATTCATCTGAACAAACTCTGTCCAGTAGGGAATTAAAGGCTTCTGTTAAAGTTAAAAGTCAAGGTGACCCGGGAAAACAAATATGTTTACCTTGACCCAGAGGCAACACAAGGGATACCACAAAGTGGAGGCGTAGTGGAGAAGTTTGGAAGAAGGTAAGAAGATCAAGCGGCTTCACAAAGAATCTAAACTACAACTTGGGATTCAATTAACCGTGGTGTATATTAAATTGTATTATTATTATTATTATTATTATTAACAAAATAAAAAAAATAAAACATAATAATAATAGATACTTTATCGATCTCCTTCTAAAACACTTGTAAAAGTAACAAAAAACTTTGTTGTTTAAACTTCTCAAAATATGCATAAAAAAACCGGCAGGACAAATAATGAAATACACCCAAATCAAGATATATTAAATAAACTTTTATCGAAATATAATACTCACAATTGTTCATCTTGATTACACAAAAGCAAATTGATCTTTAACTAACAAAGGGTACAGTTTTTCCAAGAAAAAAATCTTTTTTTAAAAGCAGAACAAAACCTGTGAAACAAACATAAGAAGTGTAATAAAATTTCGTACTCACATTCCAAAAACCCTTCTTCATCAGCCACGTCGCCCACCACAGGTTCAACTGTTACGTTGTAGACGCAATCTAGATGAACAGAAAGATTGAGTGTTTGAATGATAACGCAATATTTTTAGTTTAACCATAAACTATTGTTGCGACTAACCAGTTCTGCAATTGAACAGATCATCAACAGCTTCCTGAACGGCAGCAGAATCCTCATTATACTCCGTCCAAAAAGATCCGTTGTTAGGAATCTCCAGCACCACATCATGCGTGACGTTAACACTGTTGTGTGAATTGTTATTTAGAAAAAATATATAAACAAGGTAATCTTTGTCAATCCTTTTCACTTGCCCATTGGTTATGGTGGTTTGTGGTGCTTTGCTAGCCAAGGTCTCTGCCAGTAATCTCCTCTGAAAACACAATATTTTATCAACGGGTGCTTTTCAAACTTTTGAAAGAAAAATCTAAAACCTTTTTTACTTTTGCAAAGATGTTGGTCAGTCTTGTCACATCTCTTCTCCGACTAAAAGGTTTAAAAGAGGAGAAGAAAAAGAGACATATAATTAGAGCAGACTCTGTCATTCAATCCAGAAGATCACACTGTGGTTGCTATTTATTCTATCTTAGTGAAGAAACATTACCTGACACTAGTTACCTCAACCTCCTTAAAATAGTTTATGTTGGTGCTCAGATAATAGGCATTCATCTGAAAATGTTACATTTAAAAGAGTTCATTAAAAGATGAGATACCAGGCAAGACAGTAGAAAATTGAACGTAGCTACCTGTGTGGTAAAGTTCTGGATGAAGTATTTGTAATCAAGCGAATTTTCATCGTCAAAACTGTCTTTATACTGCTGATTGATGACCAAACTGACTGGCACAACTGAGGTAACATTTGCTGAAAATAAATACATTCAATCAAAATGAAACAATATAAAAAATTATATTTGTTGTATTTCAAAAGAAGTAACATTTTTACCTGGCTGGACATGTATCACACGTTCACAAACTTTCCCAATAAAACCTGGTAAACATAAACAGTCGGTGCCATTTCTGGTTCCTCCATTTTGGCACACAATTGGTGTTGTTGGTATAGTTGAAGTTATTGTTGGTGTGACAGTTAAAGGTGGTTTGGTTGATGTTTTTTTTTCACTGGTAGATTGTGAAGCCAATGGTGTAGTTAGTGAGTCAGGAGCAATTGTTTGTGTTGAGTAAGGTGTAGAACTTGGACTTGTTGAAGTTGTATTTGATGTTCTAGCTGATGTCATTACAGGCTCTGTGTTCTTTGAGATGAGGTCAGTAGTAGATCCGGGCCAAGTTGAGGTAACCAGTGGTTCAGAGGTTTGTTCAAGACTGTCCGTGGTACTTTGTGGAGCATTTGTTGATTGTGTAGAATGGTCCACAGATGTCGTGAAAGGGGCACTACTAGTTGATGATGCTTGTACGGTGTTTATATTTGTTAAAAAAGTAGTTTGTGAGTCAGTTGTTTTTGATGTCATGAACGTTGATTCATTGAAAGTAGTGGTCTGAACCGGTTCAGAGGTTTCCGTAAAGCTTGGACTTGTTAAAGTTGCATCTGATGTACTAGTTGAAGTGGTTACGGACTCTGTTGCCAAAGAGATGCTGTCACTTGTAGAACCTAGAAATGTTGATGTCACCAGTGGTTCAGAGGTTTGTTCAAGACTCTCTGTGGAACTTTGTGGTGCACTTGTTGACTGGGAAGTTGTGTCCCCAGATGTGGTGAAGGGGGCACTACTAGTTGATGATGTTTGTTCGGTGTTTATTTCCGTTAAAAAAGTAGTTTCTGAGTCAGTGGTAATCTCTGAAGCCAATGTTGTAGTTTGGGTTCCAGGTACAACCGAAGTCGTTGGTCCAGACTCAGTAGTTGTTGAAGTCATAAATGTGGATTCAGTGAATGTAGTGGTTTCAATGGGTTCAGAGGTTTCCGTATAGCTTGGAATTTTTGAAGTTCCATCTGATGTACTAGCTGATATGGTTACGAACTCGGTTGTCCCAAAAAATCCATCTGTTGTCGATTCTGGAACTGTTGATGTCACCAGTGGTTCAGAGGTTTGTTCAAGACTCTCTGTTGAACTTTGTGGTGCACTTGTTGACTGGGTAGTCGTGTCCACAGATGTGGTGAAGGGGGCACTACTAGTTGATGATGTTTGTTTGGTGTTTATTTCCGTTACAAAAGTAGTTTCCGAGTCAGTGGTAATCTCTGAAGCCAATGTTGTAGTTTGGGTTTCAGGTACAACAGAAGTCGTTGGTCCAGACTCAGCAGTTGTTGAAGTCATAAATGTGGATTCAGTAAATGTAGTGGTTTCAATGGGTTCAGAGGTTTCCGTATAGCTTGGACTTTTTGAAGTTGCATCTGATGTACTAGCTGAAATGGTTACAAAATCAGTTGCCCCAGAAAATCCATCTGTTGTCGATCCTGGAAATGTTGATGTCACCAGTGGTTCAGAGGTTTGTTCAAGACTCTCTGTGGAACTTTGTGTTGTACTTGTTGACTGGGTAGTTGTGTCCACAGATGTGGTGAAGGGGGCACTACTAGTTGATGATGTTTGTACGGTGTTTATTTCCGTTACAAAAGTATTTTCCGAGTCAGTGGTAATCTCTGAAGAAAATGTTGTAGTTTGGGTTTCAGGTACAACAGAAGTGGTTGGTCCAGACTCAGCAGTTGTTGAAGTCAAATATGTTGATTCAGTGAAAGTAGTGGTTTCAACGGGTTCAGGTGTTTCCGCATAGGTTGGACTTGTTGAAGTTGCTTCTGATGTAGTAGTTGATATGGTTACAAAATCTGTTGCCCCAGAAAATCCATCTGTTGTCGATCCCGGAAATGTTGATGTCACCAGTGGTTCAGAGGTTTGTTCAAGACTCTCTGTGGAACTTTGTGGTGCACTTGTTGACTGGGAAGTTGTGTCCACAGATGTGGTGAAGGGGGCACTACTGGTTGAGGATGCTTGTTCAGTGTTTATTTCTGTTACAAAAGTCTTTTCCGTGTCAGTGGTAATCTCTGAAGCCAATGTTGTAGTTTGGGTTTCACGTACAACAGAAGTGGTTGGTCCAGACTCAGTAGTTGTTGAAGTCATAAATGTGGATTCAGTGAATGTAGTGGTTTCAATGGGTTCAGAGGTTTCCGTATTGCTTGGAATTGTTGAAGTTGCATCTGATGTACTAGCTGATATGGTTACGAACTCTGTTGCCCCAGAAAATCCATCTGTTGTCAATCCTGGAAATGTTGATGTCACAAGTGGTTCAGGGGTTTGTTTAAGACTCTCTGTGGAACTTTGTGGTGCACTTGTTGACTGGGAAGTTGTGTCCACAGATGTGGTGAAGGGGGCACTACTGGTTGAGGATGCTTGTTCAGTGTTTATTTCTGTTACAAAAGTCTTTTCCGTGTCAGTGGTAATCTCTGAAGCCAATGTTGTAGTTTGGGTTTCAGGTACAACAGAAGTGGTTGGTCCAGACTCAGTAGTTGTTGAAGTCATAAATGTGGATTCAGTGAATGTAGTGGTTTCAATGGGTTCAGAGGTTTCCGTATTGCTTGGAATTGTTGAAGTTGCATCTGATGTACTAGCTGATATGGTTACGAACTCTGTTGCCCCAGAAAATCCATCTGTTGTCGATCCTGGAAATGTTGATGTCACCAGTGGTTCAGAGGTTTGTTCAAGACTATCTGTGGAACTTTGTTGTGCACTTGTTGACTGGGTAGTTGTGCCCCCAGATGTGGTGAAGGGGGCACTACTAGTTGATGATGTTTGTTCTGTGTTTTTTTCCGTTACAACAGAAGTTTCTGAGTCAGTGGTAGTTTCTGAAGCCAATGCTGTAGTTTGGGTTTCAGGTACGTCAGAAGTGGTTGGTCCAGACTCAGTAGTTGTTGAAGTCATAAATGTGGATTCAGTGAATGTAGTGGTTTCAACAGGTACAGAGGTTTCCGTATAGCTTGGAATTGTTGAAGTTGCATCTGATGTACTAGTTGATATGGTTACAAAATCTGTTGCCCCAGAAAATCCACCTGTTGTCGATCCTGAAAATGTTGATGTCACCAGTGGGGCAGTGGTTCGTTCAAGATTCTCTGTGGAACTTTGTGGTGCACTTGTTGACTGGGTAGTTGTGTCCCCAGATGTGGTGAAGGGGGCACTACTGGTTGATGATGTTTGTTCGGTGTTTATTTCTGTTACAAAAGTAGTTTCTGAGTCAGTGGTAATCTCTGAAGCCAATGTTGTAGTTTGGGTTCCAGGTACAACTGAAGTCGTTGGTCCAGACTCAGTAGTTGTTGAAGTCATAAATGTGGATTCAGTGAATGTAGTGGTTTCAATGGGTTCAAAGGTTTCCGTATAGCTTGGAATTTTTGAAGTTGCATCTGATGTACTAGCTGATATGGTTACGAACTCTGTTGCCCCAGAAAATCCATCTGTTGTCAATTCTGGAAATGTTGATGTCACCAGTGGTTCAGAAGTTTGTTCAAGACTCTGTGTGGAACTTTGTGGTGCACTTGTTGATTGGGTAGTCGTGTCCACAGATGTGGTAAAGGGGGCACTACTAGTTGATGATGTTTGTACGGTGTTTATTTCCGTTACAAAAGTAGTTTCTGAGTCAGTGATAATCTCTGAAGCCAATGTTGTAGTTTGGGTTTCAGGTACAACAGAAGTCGTTGGTCCAGACTCAGCAGTTGTTGAAGTCATAAATGTGGATTCAGTGAATGTAGTGGTTTCAGTGGGTTCAGAGGTTTCTGTATAGCTTGGACTTGTTGAAGTTGCGTCTGATGTACTAGTTGATATGGTTACAAACTCTGTTGCCCCAGAAAATCCATCTGTTGTCGATCCTGGAAATGTTGATGTCACCAGTGGTTCAGAGGTTTGTTCAAGACTCTCTGTGGAACTTTGTGGTGCACTTGTTGACTGGGTAGTTGTGTCCAGAGATGTGGTGAAGGTGGCACTACTAGTTGACGATGTTTGTACGGTGTTTATTTCCGTCACAAAAGTAGTTTCTGAGTCACTTGTAGTTTCTGAAGACAATGTTGTAGTTTGTGTTTCAGGTACAACAGAAGTCGTTGGTCCAGACTCAGTAGTTGTTGAAGTCATAAATGTGGATTCAGTGAAAGTAGTGGTTTCAACGGGTTCAGAGGTCACCGTATAGCTTGGACTTGTTGAAGTTGCGTCTGATGTACTAGCTGATATGGTTACAAACTCTGTTTGTCCAGAAAATCCATCTGTTGTTGATCCTGGAAATGTTGATGTCACCAGTGGTTCAGGGGTTTGTTTAAGACTCTCTGTGGAACTTTGTGGTGCACTTGTTGACTGGGTAGTTGTGTCCACAGATGTGGTGAAGGGGGCACTACTAGTTAATGATGTTTGTTCTGTGTTTTTTTCCGTTACAACAGAAGTTTCTGAGTCAGTGGTAGTTTCTGAAGCCAATGTTGTAGTTTGGGTTTCAGGTACAACAGAAGTCGTTGGTACAGACTCAGTAGTAGTTGAAGTCATAAATGTGGATTCAGTGAATGTAGTGGTTTCAATGGGTTCAGAGGTTTCCGTATAGCTAAGACTTGTTGAAGTTGCATTTGATGTACTAGCCGAAATGGTTACAAAATCTGTTGCCCCAGAAAATCCATCTGTTGTCGATCCTGGAAATGTTGATGTCACCAGTGGTTCAGAGGTTTGTTCAAGACTCTGTGTGGAACTTTGTGGTGCACTTGTTGACTGGGTAGTTGTGTCCCCAGATGTGGTGAAGGGGGCACTACTGGTTGATGATGTTTGTTTGGTGTTTATTTCCGTTACAAAAGAAGTTTCTGAGTCAGTGGTAATCTCTGAAGCCAATGTTGTAGTTTGGGTTTCAGGTACAACCGAAGTCGTTGGTCCAGACTCAGTAGTTGTTGAGGTCAAATATGTTGATTCAGTGAAAGTAGTGGTTTCAATGGGTTCAGGTGTTTCCGCATAGCTTGGACTTGTTGAAGTTGCGTCTGATGTACTAGTTGATATGGTTACAAACTCTGTTGCCCCAGAAAATCCATCTGTTGTCGATCCTGGAAATGTTGATGTCACCAGTGGTTCAGAGGTTTGTTCAAGACTCTCTGTGGAACTTTGTGGTGCACTTGTTGACTGGGTAGTTGTGTCCAGAGATGTGGTGAAGGGGGCACTACTAGTTGACGATGTTTGTACGGTGTTTATTTCCGTTACAAAAGTAGTTTCTGAGTCACTTGTAGTTTCTGAAGACAATGTTGTAGTTTGGGTTTCAGGTACAACAGAAGTCGTTGGTCCAGACTCAGTAGTTGTTGAAGTCATAAATGTGGATTCAGTGAAAGTAGTGGTTTCAACGGGTTCAGAGGTCACCGTATAGCTTGGACTTGTTGAAGTTGCATCTGATGTACTAGCTGATATGGTTACAAACTCTGTTTGTCCAGAAAATCCATCTGTTGTTGATCCTGGAAATGTTGATGTCACCAGTGGTTCAGGGGTTTGTTTAAGACTCTCTGTGGAACTTTGTGGTGCACTTGTTGACTGGGTAGTTGTGTCCACAGATGTGGTGAAGGGGGTACTAGTAGTTGATGATGTTTGTTCTGTGTTTTTTTCCGTTACAACAGAAGTTTCTGAGTCACTTGTAGTTTCTGAAGCCAATGTTGTAGTTTGGGTTTCAGGTACAACAGAAGTCGTTGGTCCAGACTCAGTAGTTGTTGAAGTCATAAATGTGGATTCAGTGAATGTAGTGGTTTCAATGGGTTCAAAGGTTTCCGTATAGCTTGGAATTTTTGAAGTTGCATCTGATGTACTAGCTGATATGGTTACGAACTCTGTTGCCCCAGAAAATCCATCTGTTGTCGATTCTGGAAATGTTGATGTCACCAGTGGTTCAGAAGTTTGTTCAAGACTCTGTGTGGAACTTTGTGGTGCACTTGTTGATTGGGTAGTCGTGTCCACAGATGTGGTAAAGGGGGCACTACTAGTTGATGATGTTTGTACGGTGTTTATTTCCGTTACAAAAGTAGTTTCTGAGTCAGTGATAATCTCTGAAGCCAATGTTGTAGTTTGGGTTTCAGGTACAACAGAAGTTGTTGGTCCAGACTCAGCAGTCGTTGAAGTCATAAATGTGGATTCAGTGAATGTAGTGGTTTCAGTGGGTTCAGAGGTTTCTGTATAGCTTGGACTTGTTGAAGTTGCGTCTGATGTACTAGTTGATATGGTTACAAACTCTGTTGCCCCAGAAAATCCATCTGTTGTCGATCCTGGAAATGTTGATGTCACCAGTGGTTCAGAGGTTTGTTCAAGACTCTGTGAGGAACTTTGTGGTGCACTTGTTGATTGGGTAGTTGTGTCCCCAGATGTGGTGAAGGGGGCACTACTAGTTGATGATGTTTGTACGGTGTTTATTTCCGTTACAAAAGTAGTTTCTGAGTCAGTGATAATCTCTGAAGCCAATGTTGTAGTTTGGGTTTCAGGTACAACTGAAGTCGTTGGTCCAGACTCAGTAGTTGTTGAGGTCAAATATGTTGATTCAGTGAAAGTAGTGGTTTCAACGGGTTCAGGTGTTTCCGTATAGCTTGGACTTGTTGAAGTTGCGTCTGATGTACTAGTTGATATGGTTACAAACTCTGTTGCCCCAGAAAATCCATCTGTTGTCGATTCTGGAAATGTTGATGTCACCAGTGGTTCAGAGGTTTGTTCAAGACTATCTGTGGAACTTTGTGGTGCACTTGTTGACTGGGTAGTTGTGTCCAGAGATGTGGTGAAGGGGGCACTACTAGTTGACGATGTTTGTACGGTGTTTATTTCCGTTACAAAAGTAGTTTCTGAGTCACTAGTAGTTTCTGAAGACAATGTTGTAGTTTGGGTTTCAGGTACAACAGAAGTCGTTGGTCCAGACTCAGCAGTTGTTGAAGTCATAAATGTGGATTCAGTGAATGTAGTGGTTTCAATGGGTTCAGAGGTTTCCGTATAGCTTGGACTTGTTGAAGTTGCATCTGATGTACTAGCTGAAATGGTTACAAAATCTGTTGCCCCAGAAAATCCATCTGTTGTCGATCCTGGAAATGTTGATGTCACCAGTGGTTCAGAGGTTTGTACAAGACTCTGTGTGGAACTTTGTGGTGCACTTGTTGATTGGGTAGTTGTGTCCAGAGATGTGGTGAAGGGGGCACTACTGGTTGATGATGTTTGTTCGGTGTTTATTTCCGTTACAAAAGTAGTTTCTGAGTCAGTGGTAATCTCTGAAGACAATGTTGTAGTTTGGGTTTCAGGTACAACAGAAGTCGTTGGTCCAAACTCAGAAGTTGTTGAAGTCATAAATGTGGATTCAGTGAAAGTAGTGGTTTCAACGGGTTCAGAGGTCACCGTATAGCTTGGACTTGTTGAAGTTGCATCTGATGTAATAGCTGATATGGTTACAAACTCTGTTTGTCCAGAAAATCCATCTGTTGTTGATCCTGGAAATGTTGATGTCACCAGTGGTTCAGGGGTTTGTTTGAGACTCTCTGTGGAACTTTGTGGTGCACTTGTTGACTGGGTAGTTGTGTCCACAGATGTGGTGAAGGGGGCACTACTAGTTGATAATGTTTGTTCTGTGTTTATTTCCGTTACAACAGAAGTTTCTGAGTCAGTGGTAGTTTCTGAAGCCAATGTTGTAGTTTGGGTTTCAGGTACAACAGAAGTCGTTGGTCCAGACTCAGTAGTTGTTGAAGTCATAAATGTGGATTCAGTGAACGTAGTGGTTTCAATGGGTTCAGAGGTTTCCGTATAGCTTAGACTTGTTGAAGTTGCATCTGATGTACTAGCCGAAATGGTTACAAAATCTGTTGCCCCAGAAAATCCATCTGTTGTCGATCCTGGAAATGTTGATGTCACCAGTAATTCAGAGGTTTGTTCAAGACTCTGTGTGGAACTTTGTGGTGCACTTGTTGACTGGGTAGTTGTGTCCCCAGATGTGGTGAAGGGGGCATTACTGGTTGATGATGTTTGTTCGGTGTTCATTTCCGTTACGAAAGAAGTTTCTGAGTCAGTGGTAATCTCTGAAGCCAATGTTGTAGTTTGAGTTTCAGGTACAACCGAAGTCGTTGGTCCAGACTCAGTAGTTGTTGAGGTCAAATATGTTGATTCAGTGAAAGTAGTGGTTTCAACAGGTTCAGGTGTTTCCGCATAGCTTGGACTTGTTGAAGTTGCGTCTGATGTACTAGTTGATATGGTTACAAACTCTGTTGCCCCAGAAAATCCATCTGTTGTCGATCCTGGAAATGTTGATGTCACCAGTGGTTCAGAGGTTTGTTCAAGACTCTCTGTGGAACTTTGTGGTGCACTTGTTGACTGGGTAGTTGTGTCCAGAGATGTGGTGAAGGGGGCACTACTAGTTGACGATGTTTGTACGGTGTTTATTTCCGTTACAAAAGTAGTTTCTGAGTCACTTGTAGTTTCTGAAGACAATGTTGTAGTTTGGGTTTCAGGTACAACAGAAGTCGTTGGTCCAGACTCAGTAGTTGTTGAAGTCATAAATGTGGATTCAGTGAAAGTAGTGGTTTCAACGGGTTCAGAGGTCACCGTATAGCTTGGACTTGTTGAAGTTGCATCTGATGTACTAGCTGATATGGTTACAAACTCTGTTTGTCCAGAAAATCCATCTGTTGTTGATCCTGGAAATGTTGATGTCACCAGTGGTTCAGGGGTTTGTTTAAGACTCTCTGTGGAACTTTGTGGTGCACTTGTTGACTGGGTAGTTGTGTCCACAGATGTGTCGAAGGGGGCACTACTAGTTGATAATGTTTGTTCTGTGTTTTTTTCCGTTACAACAGAAGTTTCTGAGTCAGTGGTAGTTTCTGAAGCCAATGTTGTAGTTTGGGTTTCAGGTACAACAGAAGTCGTTGGTCCAGACTCAGTAGTTGTTGAAGGCATAAATGTGGATTCAGTGAATGTAGTGGTTTCAATGGGTTCAAAGGTTTCCGTATAGCTTGGAATTTTTGAAGTTGCATCTGATGTACTAGCTGATATGGTTACAAACTCTGTTGCCCCAGAAAATCCATCTGTTGTCGATTCTGGAAATGTTGATGTCACCAGTGGTTCAGAGGTTTGTTCAAGATTCTGTGTGGAACTTTGTGGTGCACTTGTTGACTGGGTAGTTGTGTCCCCAGATGTGGTGAAGGGGGCACTACTGGTTGATGATGTTTGTTCGGTTTTTATTTCCGTTACAAAAGTAGTTTCTGAGTCAGTGGTAATCTCTGAAGCCAATGTTGTAGTTTGGGTTTCAGGTACAACTGAAGTCGTTGGTCCAGACTTAGTAGTTGTTGAGGTCAAATATGTTGATTCAGTGAAAGTAGTGGTTTCAACGGGTTCAGGTGTTTCCGTATAGCTTGGACTTGTTGAAGTTGCGTCTGATGTACTAGTTGATATGGTTACAAACTCTGTTGCCCCAGAAAATCCATCTGTTGTCGATCCTGGAAATGTTGATGTCACCAGTGGTTCAGAGGTTTGTTCAAGACTCTCTGTGGATCTTTGTTGTGCACTTGTTGACTGGGTAGTTGTGTCCCCAGATGTGGTGAAGGGGGCACTACTGGTTGATGATGTTTGTTCGGTGTTTATTTCCGTTACAAAAGTAGTTTCTGAGTCAGTGGTAATCTCTGAAGCCAATGTTGTAGTTTGGGTTTCAGGTACAACCGAAGTCGTTGGTCCAGACTCAGTAGTTGTTGAGGTCAAATATGTTGATTCAGTGAAAGTAGTGGTTTCAACGGGTTCAGGTGTTTCCGCATAGCTTGGACTTGTTGAAGTTGCGTCTGATGTACTAGTTGATATGGTTACAAACTCTGTTGCCCCAGAAAATCCATCTGTTGTCGATCCTGGAAATGTTGATGTCACCAGTGGTTCAGAGGTTTGTTCAAGACTCTCTGTGGAACTTTGTGGTGCACTTGTTGACTTGGTAGTTGTGTCCAGAGATGTGGTGAAGGGGGCACTACTAGTTGACGATGTTTGTACGGTGTTTATTTCCGTTACAAAAGTAGTTTCTGAGTCACTAGTAGTTTCTGAAGCCAATGTTGTAGTTTGGGTTTCAGGTTCAACAGAAGTCGTTTGTCCAGACTCAGTAGTTGTTGAAGTCATAAATGTGGATTCAGTGAAAGTAGTGGTTTCAACGGGTTCAGAGGTCACTGTATAGCTTGGACTTGTTGAAGTTGCATCTGATGTACTAGCTGATATGGTTACAAACTCTGTTTGTCCAGAAAATCCATCTGTTGTTGATCCTGGAAATGTTGATGTCACCAGTGGTTCAGAGGTTTGTTTAAGACTCTCTGTGGAACTTTGTGGTGCACTTGTTGACTGGGTAGTTGTGTCCACAGATGTGGTGAAGGTGGCACTACTAGTTGATGATGTTTGTTCTGTGTTTTTTCCCGTTACAACAGGAGTTTCTGAGTCAGTGGTAGTTTCTGAAGCCAATGTTGTAGTTTGGGTTTCAGGTACAACAGAAGCCGTTGGTCCAGACTCAGTAGTTGTTGAAGTCATAAATGTGGATTCAGTGAACGTAGTGGTTTCAATGGGTTCAGAGGTTTCCGTATAGCTTGGACTTGTTGAAGTTGCATCTGATGTACTAGCTGAAATGGTTACAAAATCTGTTGCCCCAGAAAATCCATCTGTTGTCGATCCTGGAAATGTTGATGTCACCAGTGGTTCAGAGGTTTGTTCAAGATTCTGTGTGGAACTTTGTGGTGCACTTGTTGACTGGGTAGTTGTGTCCCCAGATGTGGTGAAGGGGGCACTACTGGTTGATGATGTTTGTACGGTTTTTGTTTCCGTTACAAAAGTAGTTTCTGAGTCAGTGGTAATCTCTGAAGCCAATGTTGTAGTTTGGGTTTCAGGTACAACTGAAGTCGTTGGTCCAGACTTAGTAGTTGTTGAGGTCAAATATGTTGATTCAGTGAAAGTAGTGGTTTCAACGGGTTCAGGTGTTTCCGTATAGCTTGGACTTGAAGTTGCGTCTGATGTACTAGTTGATATGGTTACAAACTCTGTTGCCCCAGAAAATCCATCTGTTGTCGATCCTGGAAATGTTGATGTCACCAGTGGTTCAGAGGTTTGTTCGAGACTCTCTGTGGAACTTTGTGGTGCACTTGTTGACTGGGTAGTTGTGTCCCCAGCTGTGGTGAAGCGGGCACTACTGGTTGAGGATGTTTGTTCGGTGTTTATTTCTGTTACAAAAGTCGTTTCCGAGTCAGTGGTAATCTCTGAAGCCAATGTTGTAGTTTGGGTTTCAGGTACAACAGAAGTCGTTGGTCCAGACTCAGTAGTTGTTGAAGTCATAAATGTGGATTCAGTGAATTTAGTAGTTTCAACGGGTTCAGAGGTTTCCGTATAGCTTGGAATTGTTGAAGTTGCATCTGATGTACTAGTTGATATGGTTACGGACTCCGTTGCCCCAGAAAATCCATCTGTTGTTGATTCTGGAAATGTTGATGTCACCAGTGGTTCAGAGGTTTGTTCGAGACTCTCTGTGGAACTTTGTGGTGCACTTGTTGACTGGGTAGTTGTGTCGCCAGATGTGGTGAAGGGGGCACTACTAGTTGATGATGTTTGTACGGTGTTTATTTCCGTTACAAAAGTAATTTTCGAGTCAGTGGTAGTTTCTGAAGCCAATGCTGTAGTTTGGGTTTCAGGTACGTCAAAAGTTGTTGGTCCAGACTCAGTAGTTTTTGAAGTCATAAATGTGGATTCTGTGAATGTAGTGGTTTCAACATGTACAGAGGTTTCCGTATAGCTTGGAATTGTTGAAGTTGCATCTGATGTACTAGCTGATATGGTTACGAACTCTGTTGCCCCAGAAAATGCATCTGTTGTCGATTCTGGAAATGTTGATGTCACCAGTGGTTCAGAGGTTTGTTCGAGGCTCTCTGTGGAACTTTGTGGTGCACTTGTTGACTGGGTAGTTGTGTCCCCAGATGTGGTAAAGGGGGCACTACTGGTTGATGATGTTTGTTCGCTGTTTATTTCTGTTACAAAAGTCGTTTCCGAGTCAGTGGTAGTTTCTGAAGCCAATGTTGTAGTTTGGGTTTCAGGTACAACCGAAGTCGTTGCTCCAGACTCAGTAGTTGTTGAAGGCATAAATGTAGATTCTGTGAAAGTAGTGGTTTCAACGGGTTCAGAGGTTTCCGTATAGCTTGGACTTGTTGAAGTTGCATCTGATGTACTAGTTGATATGGTTACAAAATCTGTTGCCCCAGAAAATCCATCTGTTGTCGATTCTGGAAATGTTGATGTCACCAGTGGTTCAGAGGTTTGTTCAAGACTCTCTGTGGAACTTTGTGGTGCACTTGTTGACTTGGTAGTTGTGTCCACAGATGTGGTGAAGGGGGCACTACTAGTTGACGATGTTTGTACGGTGTTTATTTCCGTTACAAAAGTAGTTTCTGAGTCACTAGTAGTTTCTGAAGCCAATGTTGTAGTTTGGGTTTCAGGTTCAACAGAAGTCGTTTGTCCAGACTCAGTAGTTATTGAAGTCATAAATGTGGATTCAGTGAAAGTAGTGGTTTCAACGGGTTCAGAGGTTTCCGTATAGGTTGGACTTGTTGAAGTTGCATCTGATGTACTAGTTGATATGGTTACAAAATCTGTTGCCCCAGAAAACCCATCTGTTGTCGATCCTGGAAATGTTGATGTCACCAGTGGTTCAGAGGTTTGTACAAGACTCTGTGTGGAACTTTGTGGTGCACTTGCTGACTGGGTAGTTGTGTCCAGAGATGTGGTGAAGGGGGCACTACTGGTTGATGATGTTTGTTCGGTGTTTATTTCCGTTACAAAAGTAGTTTCTGAGTCAGTGGTAATCTCTGAAGACAATGTTGTAGTTTGGGTTTCAGGTACAACAGAAGTCGTTGGTCCAAACTCAGAAGTTGTTGAAGTCATAAATGTGGATTCAGTGAAAGTAGTGGTTTCAACGGGTTCAGAGGTCACCGTATAGCTTGGACTTGTTGAAGTTGCATCTGATGTAATAGCTGATATGGTTACAAACTCTGTTTGTCCAGAAAATCCATCTGTTGTTGATCCTGGAAATGTTGATGTCACCAGTGGTTCAGGGGTTTGTTTGAGACTCTCTGTGGAACTTTGTGGTGCACTTGTTGACCGGGTAGTTGTGTCCACAGATGTGGTGAAGGGGGCACTACTAGTTGATAATGTTTGTTCTGTGTTTTTTTCCGTTACAACAGAAGTTTCTGAGTCAGTGGTCGTTTCTGAAGCCAATGTTGTAGTTTGGGTTTCAGGTACAACAGAAGTCGTTGGTCCAGACTCAGTAGTTGTTGAAGTCATAAATGTGGATTCAGTGAACGTAGTGGTTTCAATGGGTTCAGAGGTTTCCGTATAGCTTGGACTTGTTGAAGTTGCATCTGATGTACTAGCCGAAATGGTTACAAAATCTGTTGCCCCAGAAAATCCATCTGTTGTCGATCCTGGAAATGTTGATGTCACCAGTAATTCAGAGGTTTGTTCAAGACTCTGTGTGGAACTTTGTGGTGCACTTGTTGACTGGGTAGTTGTGTCCCCAGATGTGGTGAAGGGGGCACTACTGGTTGATGATGTTTGTTCGGTGTTTATTTCCGTTACGAAAGAAGTTTCTGAGTCAGTGGTAATCTCTGAAGCCAATGTTGTAGTTTGAGTTTCAGGTACAACCGAAGTCGTTGGTCCAGACTCAGTAGTTGTTGAGGTCAAATATGTTGATTCAGTGAAAGTAGTGGTTTCAACAGGTTCAGGTGTTTCCGCATAGCTTGGACTTGTTGAAGTTGCGTCTGATGTACTAGTTGATATGGTTACAAACTCTGTTGCCCCAGAAAATCCATCTGTTGTCGATCCTGGAAATGTTGATGTCACCAGTGGTTCAGAGGTTTGTTCGAGACTCTCTGTGGAACTTTGTGGTGCACTTGTTGACTGGGTAGTTGTGTCCCCAGATGTGGTGAAGGGGGCACTACTAGTTGATGATGTTTGTTCTGTGTTTTTTTCCGTTACAACAGAAGTTTCTGAGTCAGTGGTAGTTTCTGAAGCCAATGTTGTAGTTTGGGTTTCAGGTACAACAGAAGCCGTTGGTCCAGACTCAGTAGTTGTTGAAGTCATAAATGTGGATTCAGTGAAAGTAGTGGTTTCAACGGGTTCAGAGATCACCGTATAGCTTGGACTTGTTGAAGTTGCATCTGATGTACTAGCTGATATGGTTACAAACTCTGTTTGTCCAGAAAATCCATCTGTTGTTGATCCTGGAAATGTTGATGTTACCAGTGGTTCAGGGGTTTGTTTAAGACTCTCTGTGGAACTTTGTGGTGCACTTGTTGACTGGGTAGTTGTGTCCCCAGATGTGGTGAAGGGGGCACTACTAGTTGAGGATGTTTGTTCGCTGTTTATTTCTGTTACAAAAGTCGTTTCCGAGTCAGTGAAAATTTCTGAAGCCAATGCTGTAGTTTGGGTTTCAGGTACAACCAAAGTCGTTGGTCCAGACTCAGCAGTTGTTGAAGTCATAAATGTGGATTCAGTGAAAGTAGTGGTTTCAACGGGTTCAGAGGTTTCCGTATGGCTTGGACTTGTTGAAGTTGCATCTGATGTACTAGTTGAAATGGTTACAAAATCTGTTGCCCCAGAAAATCCATCTGTTGTCGATCCTGGAAATGTTGTCTCCAGTGGTTCAGAGGTTTGTTCAAGACTATCTGTGGAACTTTGTGGTGCACTTGTTGACTGGGTAGTTGTGTCCAGAGATGTGGTGAAGGGGGCACTACTAGTTGACGATGTTTGTACGGTGTTTATTTCCGTTACAAAAGTAGTTTCTGAGTCACTAGTAGTTTCTGAAGACAATGTTGTAGTTTGGGTTTCAGGTACAACAGAAGTCGTTGGTCCAGACTCAGCAGTTGTTGAAGTCATAAATGTGGATTCAGTGAATGTAGTGGTTTCAATGGGTTCAGAGGTTTCCGTATAGCTTGGACTTGTTGAAGTTGCATCTGATGTACTAGCTGAAATGGTTACAAAATCTGTTGCCCCAGAAAATCCATCTGTTGTCGATCCTGGAAATGTTGATGTCACCAGTGGTTCAGAGGTTTGTACAAGACTCTGTGTGGAACTTTGTGGTGCACTTGCTGACTGGGTAGTTGTGTCCAGAGATGTGGTGAAGGGGGCACTACTGGTTGATGATGTTTGTTCGGTGTTTATTTCCGTTACAAAAGTAGTTTCTGAGTCAGTGGTAATCTCTGAAGACAATGTTGTAGTTTGGGTTTCAGGTACAACAGAAGTCGTTGGTCCAAACTCAGAAGTTGTTGAAGTCATAAATGTGGATTCAGTGAAAGTAGTGGTTTCAACGGGTTCAGAGGTCACCGTATAGCTTGGACTTGTTGAAGTTGCATCTGATGTAATGGCTGATATGGTTACAAACTCTGTTTGTCCAGAAAATCCATCTGTTGTTGATCCTGGAAATGTTGATGTCACCAGTGGTTCAGGGGTTTGTTTGAGACTCTCTGTGGAACTTTGTGGTGCACTTGTTGACCGGGTAGTTGTGTCCACAGATGTGGTGAAGGGGGCACTACTAGTTGATAATGTTTGTTCTGTGTTTTTTTCCGTTACAACAGAAGTTTCTGAGTCAGTGGTAGTTTCTGAAGCCAATGTTGTAGTTTGGGTTTCAGGTACAACAGAAGTCGTTGGTCCAGACTCAGTAGTTGTTGAAGTCATAAATGTGGATTCAGTGAACGTAGTGGTTTCAATGGGTTCAGAGGTTTCCGTATAGCTTGGACTTGTTGAAGTTGCATCTGATGTACTAGCCGAAATGGTTACAAAATCTGTTGCCCCAGAAAATCCATCTGTTGTCGATCCTGGAAATGTTGATGTCACCAGTAATTCAGAGGTTTGTTCAAGACTCTGTGTGGAACTTTGTGGTGCACTTGTTGACTGGGTAGTTGTGTCCCCAGATGTGGTGAAGGGGGCATTACTGGTTGATGATGTTTGTTCGGTGTTTATTTCCGTTACGAAAGAAGTTTCTGAGTCAGTGGTAATCTCTGAAGCCAATGTTGTAGTTTGAGTTTCAGGTACAACCGAAGTCGTTGGTCCAGACTCAGTAGTTGTTGAGGTCAAATATGTTGATTCAGTGAAAGTAGTGGTTTCAACAGGTTCAGGTGTTTCCGCATAGCTTGGACTTGTTGAAGTTGCGTCTGATGTACTAGTTGATATGGTTACAAACTCTGTTGCCCCAGAAAATCCATCTGTTGTCGATCCTGGAAATGTTGTTGTCACCAGTGGTTCAGAGGTTTGTTCAAGACTCTCTGTGGAACTTTGTGGTGCACTTGTTGACTGGGTAGTTGTGTCCAGAGATGTGGTGAAGGGGGCACTACTAGTTGACGATGTTTGTACGGTGTTTATTTCCGTTACAAAAGTAGTTTCTGAGTCACTTGTAGTTTCTGAAGACAATGTTGTAGTTTGGGTTTCAGGTACAACAGAAGTCGTTGGTCCAGACTCAGTAGTTGTTGAAGTCATAAATGTGGATTCAGTGAAAGTAGTGGTTTCAACGGGTTCAGAGGTCACCGTATAGCTTGGACTTGTTGAAGTTGCATCTGATGTACTAGCTGATATGGTTACAAACTCTGTTTGTCCAGAAAATCCATCTGTTGTTGATCCTGGAAATGTTGATGTCACCAGTGGTTCAGGGGTTTGTTTAAGACTCTCTGTGGAACTTTGTGGTGCACTTGTTGACTGGGTAGTTGTGTCCACAGATGTGGTGAAGGTGGCACTACTAGTTGATGATGTTTGTTCTGTGTTTTTTTCCGTTACAACAGAAGTTTCTGAGTCAGTGGTAGTTTCTGAAGCCAATGTTGTAGTTTGGGTTTCAGGTACAACAGAAGCCGTTGGTCCAGACTCAGCAGTTGTTGAAGTCATAAATGTGGATTCAGTGAATGTAGTGGTTTCAATGGGTTCAGAGGTTTCCGTATAGCTTGGACTTGTTGAAGTTGCATCTGATGTACTAGCTGAAATGGTTACAAAATCTGTTGCCCCAGAAAATCCATCTGTTGTCGATCCTGGAAATGTTGATGTCACCAGTGGTTCAGAGGTTTGTTCAAGATTCTGTGTGGAACTTTGTGGTGCACTTGTTGACCGGGTAGTTGTGTCCCCAGATGTGGTGAAGGGGGCACTACTGGTTGATGATGTTTGTACGGTTTTTATTTCCGTTACAAAAGTAGTTTCTGAGTCAGTGGTAATCTCTGAAGCCAATGTTGTAGTTTGGGTTTCAGGTACAACTGAAGTCGTTGGTCCAGACTTAGTAGTTGTTGAGGTCAAATATGTTGATTCAGTGAAAGTAGTGGTTTCAACGGATTCAGGTGTTTCCGTATAGCTTGGACTTGAAGTTGCGTCTGATGTACTAGTTGATATGGTTACAAAATCTGTTGCCCCAGAAAATCCATCTGTTGTCGATTCTGGAAATGTTGATGTCACCAGTGGTTCAGAGGTTTGTTCAAGACTCTCTGTGGAACTTTGTGGTGCACTTGTTGACTTGGTAGTTGTGTCCACAGATGTGGTGAAGGGGGCACTACTAGTTGACGATGTTTGTACGGTGTTTATTTCCGTTACAAAAGTAGTTTCTGAGTCACTAGTAGTTTCTGAAGCCAATGTTGTAGTTTGGGTTTCAGGTTCAACAGAAGTCGTTTGTCCAGACTCAGTAGTTATTGAAGTCATAAATGTGGATTCAGTGAAAGTAGTGGTTTCAACGGGTTCAGAGGTTTCCGTATAGGTTGGACTTGTTGAAGTTGCATCTGATGTACTAGTTGATATGGTTACAAAATCTGTTGCCCCAGAAAACCCATCTGTTGTCGATCCTGGAAATGTTGATGTCACCAGTGGTTCAGAGGTTTGTTCAAGACTCTCTGTGGAACTTTGTGGTGCACTTGTTGACTGGGTAGTTGTGTCCCCAGATGTGGTGAAGGGGGCACTACTGGTTGATGATGTTTGTACGGTTTTTATTTCCGTTACAAAAGTAGTTTCTGAGTCAGTGGTAATCTCTGAAGCCAATGTTGTAGCTTGGGTTTCAGGTACAACTGAAGTCGTTGGTCCAGACTTAGTAGTTGTTGAGGTCAAATATGTTGATTCAGTGAAAGTAGTGGTTTCAACGGATTCAGGTGTTTCCGTATAGCTTGGACTTGAAGTTGCGTCTGATGTACTAGTTGATATGGTTACAAACTCTGTTGCCCCAGAAAATCCATCTGTTGTCGATCCTGGAAATGTTGATGTCACCAGTGGTTCAGAGGTTTGTTCGAGACTCTCTGTGGAACTGTGTGGTGCACTTGTTGACTGGGTAGTTGTGTCCCCAGATGTGGTGAAGCGGGCACTACTGGTTGAGGATGTTTGTTCGGTGTTTATTTCTGTTACAAAAGTCGTTTCCGAGTCAGTGGTAATCTCTGAAGCCAATGTTGTAGTTTGGGTTTCAGGTACAACAGAAGTCGTTGGTCCAGACTCAGTAGTTGTTGAAGTCATAAATGTGGATTCAGTGAATTTAGTAGTTTCAACGGGTTCAGAGGTTTCCGTATAGCTTGGAATTGTTGAAGTTGCATCTGATGTACTAGTTGATATGGTTACGGACTCCGTTGCCCCAGAAAATCCATCTGTTGTTGATTCTGGAAATGTTGATGTCACCAGTGGTTCAGAGGTTTGTTCGAGACTCTCTGTGGAACTTTGTGGTGCACTTGTTGACTGGGTAGTTGTGTCGCCAGATGTGGTGAAGGGGGCACTACTAGATGATGATGTTTGTACGGTGTTTATTTCCGTTACAAAAGTTATTTTCGAGTCAGTGGTAGTTTCTGAAGCCAATGCTGTAGTTTGGGTTTCAGGTACGTCAAAAGTTGTTGGTCCAGACTCAGTAGTTTTTGAAGTCATAAATGTGGATTCTGTGAATGTAGTGGTTTTAACATGTACAGAGGTTTCCGTATAGCTTGGAATTGTTGAAGTTGCATCTGATGTACTAGCTGATATGGTTACGAACTCTGTTGCCCCAGAAAATGCATCTGTTGTCGATTCTGGAAATGTTGATGTCACCAGTGGTTCAGAGGTTTGTTCGAGGCTCTCTGTGGAACTTTGTGGTGCACTTGTTGACTGGGTAGTTGTGTCCCCAGATGTGGTAAAGGGGGCACTACTGGTTGAGGATGTTTGTTCGCTGTTTATTTCTGTTACAAAAGTCGTTTCCGAGTCAGTGGTAGTTTCTGAAGCCAATGTTGTAGTTTGGGTTTCAGGTACAACCGAAGTCGTTGCTCCAGACTCAGTAGTTGTTGAAGGCATAAATGTAGATTCTGTGAAAGTAGTGGTTTCAACGGGTTCAGAGGTTTCCGTATAGCTTGGACTTGTTGAAGTTGCATCTGATGTACTAGTTGATATGGTTACAAAATCTGTTGCCCCAGAAAATCCATCTGTTGTCGATTCTGGAAATGTTGATGTCACCAGTGGTTCAGAGGTTTGTTCAAGACTCTCTGTGGAACTTTGTGGTGCACTTGTTGACTTGGTAGTTGTGTCCACAGATGTGGTGAAGGGGGCACTACTAGTTGACGATGTTTGTACGGTGTTTATTTCCGTTACAAAAGTAGTTTCTGAGTCACTAGTAGTTTCTGAAGCCAATGTTGTAGTTTGGGTTTCAGGTTCAACAGAAGTCGTTTGTCCAGACTCAGTAGTTATTGAAGTCATAAATGTGGATTCAGTGAAAGTAGTGGTTTCAACGGGTTCAGAGGTTTCCGTATAGGTTGGACTTGTTGAAGTTGCATCTGATGTACTAGTTGATATGGTTACAAAATCTGTTGCCCCAGAAAACCCATCTGTTGTCGATCCTGGAAATGTTGATGTCACCAGTGGTTCAGAGGTTTGTTCAAGACTCTCTGTGGAACTTTGTGGTGCACTTGTTGACTGGGTAGTTGTGTCCCCAGATGTGGTGAAGGGGGCACTACTAGTTGAGGATGTTTGTTCGCTGTTTATTTCTGTTACAAAAGTCGTTTCCGAGTCAGTGAAAATTTCTGAAGCCAATGCTGTAGTTTGGGTTTCAGGTACAACCGAAGTCGTTGGTCCAGACTCAGTAGTTGTTGAAGTCATAAATGTGGATTCAGTGAAAGTAGTGGTTTCAACGGGTTCAGAGGTTTCCGTATGGCTTGGACTTGTTGAAGTTGCATCTGATGTACTAGCTGAAATGGTTACAAAATCTGTTGCCCCAGAAAATCCATCTGTTGTCGATCCTGGAAATGTTGATGTCACCAGTGGTTCAGAGGTTTGTACAAGACTCTGTGTGGAACTTTGTGGTGCACTTGCTGACTGGGTAGTTGTGTCCAGAGATGTGGTGAAGGGGGCACTACTGGTTGATGATGTTTGTTCGGTGTTTATTTCCGTTACAAAAGTAGTTTCTGAGTCAGTGGTAATCTCTGAAGACAATGTTGTAGTTTGGGTTTCAGGTACAACAGAAGTCGTTGGTCCAAACTCAGAAGTTGTTGAAGTCATAAATGTGGATTCAGTGAAAGTAGTGGTTTCAACGGGTTCAGAGGTCACCGTATAGCTTGGACTTGTTGAAGTTGCATCTGATGTAATAGCTGATATGGTTACAAACTCTGTTTGTCCAGAAAATCCATCTGTTGTTGATCCTGGAAATGTTGATGTCACCAGTGGTTCAGGGGTTTGTTTGAGACTCTCTGTGGAACTTTGTGGTGCACTTGTTGACCGGGTAGTTGTGTCCACAGATGTGGTGAAGGGGGCACTACTAGTTGATAATGTTTGTTCTGTGTTTTTTTCCGTTACAACAGAAGTTTCTGAGTCAGTGGTAGTTTCTGAAGCCAATGTTGTAGTTTGGGTTTCAGGTACAACAGAAGTCGTTGGTCCAGACTCAGTAGTTGTTGAAGTCATAAATGTGGATTCAGTGAACGTAGTGGTTTCAACAGGTTCAGGTGTTTCCGCATAGCTTGGACTTGTTGAAGTTGCGTCTGATGTACTAGTTGATATGGTTACAAAATCTGTTGCCCCAGAAAATCCATCTGTTGTCGATCCTGGAAATGTTGATGTCACCAGTGGTTCAGAGGTTTGTTCAAGACTCTCTGTGGAACTTTGTGGTGCACTTGTTGATTGGGTAGTTGTGTCCAGAGATGTGGTGAAGGGGGCACTACTAGTTGACGATGTTTGTACGGTGTTTATTTCCGTTACAAAAGTAGTTTCTGAGTCACTTGTAGTTTCTGAAGACAATGTTGTAGTTTGGGTTTCAGGTACAACAGAAGTCGTTGGTCCAGACTCAGTAGTTGTTGAAGTCATAAATGTGGATTCAGTGAAAGTAGTGGTTTCAACGGGTTCAGAGGTCACCGTATAGCTTGGACTTGTTGAAGTTGCATCTGATCTACTAGCTGATATGGTTACAAACTCTGTTTGTCCAGAAAATCCATCTGTTGTTGATCCTGGAAATGTTGATGTCACCAGTGGTTCAGGGGTTTGTTTAAGACTCTCTGTGGAACTTTGTGGTGCACTTGTTGACTGGGTAGTTGTGTCCCCAGATGTGGTGAAGGGGGCACTACTAGTTGAGGATGTTTGTTCGCTGTTTATTTCTGTTACAAAAGTCGTTTCCGAGTCAGTGAAAATTTCTGAAGCCAATGCTGTAGTTTGGGTTTCAGGTACAACCGAAGTCGTTGGTCCAGACTCAGTAGTTGTTGAAGTCATAAATGTGGATTCAGTGAAAGTAGTGGTTTCAACGGGTTCAGAGGTTTCCGTATGGCTTGGACTTGTTGAAGTTGCATCTGATGTACTAGCTGAAATGGTTACAAAATCTGTTGCCCCAGAAAATCCATCTGTTGTCGATCCTGGAAATGTTGATGTCACCAGTGGTTCAGAGGTTTGTACAAGACTCTGTGTGGAACTTTGTGGTGCACTTGCTGACTGGGTAGTTGTGTCCAGAGATGTGGTGAAGGGGGCACTACTGGTTGATGATGTTTGTTCGGTGTTTATTTCCGTTACAAAAGTAGTTTCTGAGTCAGTGGTAATCTCTGAAGACAATGTTGTAGTTTGGGTTTCAGGTACAACAGAAGTCGTTGGTCCAAACTCAGAAGTTGTTGAAGTCATAAATGTGGATTCAGTGAAAGTAGTGGTTTCAACGGGTTCAGAGGTCACCGTATAGCTTGGACTTGTTGAAGTTGCATCTGATGTAATAGCTGATATGGTTACAAACTCTGTTTGTCCAGAAAATCCATCTGTTGTTGATCCTGGAAATGTTGATGTCACCAGTGGTTCAGGGGTTTGTTTGAGACTCTCTGTGGAACTTTGTGGTGCACTTGTTGACCGGGTAGTTGTGTCCACAGATGTGGTGAAGGGGGCACTACTAGTTGATAATGTTTGTTCTGTGTTTTTTTCCGTTACAACAGAAGTTTCTGAGTCAGTGGTAGTTTCTGAAGCCAATGTTGTAGTTTGGGTTTCAGGTACAACAGAAGTCGTTGGTCCAGACTCAGTAGTTGTTGAAGTCATAAATGTGGATTCAGTGAACGTAGTGGTTTCAACAGGTTCAGGTGTTTCCGCATAGCTTGGACTTGTTGAAGTTGCGTCTGATGTACTAGTTGATATGGTTACAAACTCTGTTGCCCCAGAAAATCCATCTGTTGTCGATCCTGGAAATGTTGATGTCACCAGTGGTTCAGAGGTTTGTTCAAGACTCTCTGTGGAACTTTGTGGTGCACTTGTTGATTGGGTAGTTGTGTCCAGAGATGTGGTGAAGGGGGCACTACTAGTTGACGATGTTTGTACGGTGTTTATTTCCGTTACAAAAGTAGTTTCTGAGTCACTTGTAGTTTCTGAAGACAATGTTGTAGTTTGGGTTTCAGGTACAACAGAAGTCGTTGGTCCAGACTCAGTAGTTGTTGAAGTCATAAATGTGGATTCAGTGAAAGTAGTGGTTTCAACGGGTTCAGAGGTCACCGTATAGCTTGGACTTGTTGAAGTTGCATCTGATCTACTAGCTGATATGGTTACAAACTCTGTTTGTCCAGAAAATCCATCTGTTGTTGATCCTGGAAATGTTGATGTCACCAGTGGTTCAGGGGTTTGTTTAAGACTCTCTGTGGAACTTTGTGGTGCACTTGTTGACTGGGTAGTTGTGTCCCCAGATGTGGTGAAGGGGGCACTACTAGTTGAGGATGTTTGTTCGCTGTTTATTTCTGTTACAAAAGTCGTTTCCGAGTCAGTGAAAATTTCTGAAGCCAATGCTGTAGTTTGGGTTTCAGGTACAACCGAAGTCGTTGGTCCAGACTCAGTAGTTGTTGAAGTCATAAATGTGGATTCAGTGAAAGTAGTGGTTTCAACGGGTTCAGAGGTTTCCGTATGGCTTGGACTTGTTGAAGTTGCATCTGATGTACTAGCTGAAATGGTTACAAAATCTGTTGCCCCAGAAAATCCATCTGTTGTCGATCCTGGAAATGTTGTCTCCAGTGGTTCAGAGGTTTGTTCAAGACTATCTGTGGAACTTTGTGGTGCACTTGTTGACTGGGTAGTTGTGTCCAGAGATGTGGTGAAGGGGGCACTACTAGTTGACGATGTTTGTACGGTGTTTATTTCCGTTACAAAAGTAGTTTCTGAGTCACTAGTAGTTTCTGAAGACAATGTTGTAGTTTGGGTTTCAGGTACAACAGAAGTCGTTGGTCCAGACTCAGCAGTTGTTGAAGTCATAAATGTGGATTCAGTGAATGTAGTGGTTTCAATGGGTTCAGAGGTTTCCGTATAGCTTGGACTTGTTGAAGTTGCATCTGATGTACTAGCTGAAATGGTTACAAAATCTGTTGCCCCAGAAAATCCATCTGTTGTCGATCCTGGAAATGTTGATGTCACCAGTGGTTCAGAGGTTTGTACAAGACTCTGTGTGGAACTTTGTGGTGCACTTGCTGACTGGGTAGTTGTGTCCAGAGATGTGGTGAAGGGGGCACTACTGGTTGATGATGTTTGTTCGGTGTTTATTTCCGTTACAAAAGTAGTTTCTGAGTCAGTGGTAATCTCTGAAGACAATGTTGTAGTTTGGGTTTCAGGTACAACAGAAGTCGTTGGTCCAAACTCAGAAGTTGTTGAAGTCATAAATGTGGATTCAGTGAAAGTAGTGGTTTCAATGGGTTCAGAGGTTTCCGTATAGCTTAGACTTGTTGAAGTTGCATCTGATGTACTAGCCGAAATGGTTACAAAATCTGTTGCCCCAGAAAATCCATCTGTTGTCGATCCTGGAAATGTTGATGTCACCAGTAATTCAGAGGTTTGTTCAAGACTCTGTGTGGAACTTTGTGGTGCACTTGTTGACTGGGTAGTTGTGTCCCCAGATGTGGTGAAGGGGGCATTACTGGTTGATGATGTTTGTTCTGTGTTTATTTCCGTTACGAAAGAAGTTTCTGAGTCAGTGGTAATCTCTGAAGCCAATGTTGTAGTTTGAGTTTCAGGTACAACCGAAGTCGATGGTCCAGACTCAGTAGTTGTTGAGGTCAAATATGTTGATTCAGTGAAAGTAGTGGTTTCAACAGATTCAGGTGTTTCCGCATAGCTTGGACTTGTTGAAGTTGCGTCTGATGTACTAGTTGATATGGTTACAAACTCTGTTGCCCCAGAAAATCCATCTGTTGTCGATCCTGGAAATGTTGATGTCACCAGTGGTTCAGAGGTTTGTTCAAGACTCTCTGTGGAACTTTGTGGTGCACTTGTTGACTGGGTAGTTGTGTCCAGAGATGTGGTGAAGGGGGCACTACTAGTTGACGATGTTTGTACGGTGTTTATTTCCGTTACAAAAGTAGTTTCTGAGTCACTTGTAGTTTCTGAAGACAATGTTGTAGTTTGGGTTTCAGGTACAACAGAAGTCGTTGGTCCAGACTCAGTAGTTGTTGAAGTCATAAATGTGGATTCAGTGAAAGTAGTGGTTTCAACGGGTTCAGAGGTCACCGTATAGCTTGGACTTGTTGAAGTTGCATCTGATGTACTAGCTGATATGGTTACAAACTCTGTTTGTCCAGAAAATCCATCTGTTGTTGATCCTGGAAATGTTGATGTCACCAGTGGTTCAGGGGTTTGTTTAAGACTCTCTGTGGAACTTTGTGGTGCACTTGTTGACTGGGTAGTTGTGTCCACAGATGTGTCGAAGGGGGCACTACTAGTTGATGTTTGTTCTGTGTTTTTTTCCGTTACAACAGAAGTTTCTGAGTCAGTGGTAGTTTCTGAAGCCAATGTTGTAGTTTGGGTTTCAGGTACAACAGAAGTCGTTGGTCCAGACTCAGTAGTTGTTGAAGTCATAAATGTGGATTCAGTGAAAGTAGTGGTTTCAATGGGTTCAGAGGTTTCCGTATAGCTTGGAATTTTTGAAGTTGCATCTGATGTACTAGCTGATATGGTTACGAACTCTGTTGCCCCAGAAAATCCATCTGTTGTCGATTCTGGAAATGTTGATGTCACCAGTGGTTCAGAGGTTTGTTCAAGATTCTGTGTGGAACTTTGTGGTGCACTTGTTGACTGGGTAGTTGTGTCCCCAGATGTGGTGAAGGGGGCACTACTGGTTGATGATGTTTGTTCGGTTTTTATTTCCGTTACAAAAGTAGTTTCTGAGTCAGTGGTAATCTCTGAAGCCAATGTTGTAGTTTGGGTTTCAGGTACAACTGAAGTCGTTGGTCCAGACTTAGTAGTTGTTGAGGTCAAATATGTTGATTCAGTGAAAGTAGTGGTTTCAACGGGTTCAGGTGTTTCCGTATAGCTTGGACTTGTTGAAGTTGCGTCTGATGTACTAGTTGATATGGTTACAAACTCTGTTGCCCCAGAAAATCCATCTGTTGTCGATCCTGGAAATGTTGATGTCACCAGTGGTTCAGAGGTTTGTTCAAGACTCTCTGTGGATCTTTGTTGTGCACTTGTTGACTGGGTAGTTGTGTCCCCAGATGTGGTGAAGGGGGCACTACTGGTTGATGATGTTTGTTCGGTGTTTATTTCCGTTACAAAAGTAGTTTCTGAGTCAGTGGTAATCTCTGAAGCCAATGTTGTAGTTTGGGTTTCAGGTACAACCGAAGTCGTTGGTCCAGACTCAGTAGTTGTTGAGGTCAAATATGTTGATTCAGTGAAAGTAGTGGTTTCAACGGGTTCAGGTGTTTCCGCATAGCTTGGACTTGTTGAAGTTGCGTCTGATGTACTAGTTGATATGGTTACAAACTCTGTTGCCCCAGAAAATCCATCTGTTGTCGATCCTGGAAATGTTGATGTCACCAGTGGTTCAGAGGTTTGTTCAAGACTCTCTGTGGAACTTTGTGGTGCACTTGTTGACTTGGTAGTTGTGTCCAGAGATGTGGTGAAGGGGGCACTACTAGTTGACGATGTTTGTACGGTGTTTATTTCCGTTACAAAAGTAGTTTCTGAGTCACTAGTAGTTTCTGAAGCCAATGTTGTAGTTTGGGTTTCAGGTTCAACAGAAGTCGTTTGTCCAGACTCAGTAGTTGTTGAAGTCATAAATGTGGATTCAGTGAAAGTAGTGGTTTCAACGGGTTCAGAGGTCACTGTATAGCTTGGACTTGTTGAAGTTGCATCTGATGTACTAGCTGATATGGTTACAAACTCTGTTTGTCCAGAAAATCCATCTGTTGTTGATCCTGGAAATGTTGATGTCACCAGTGGTTCAGAGGTTTGTTTAAGACTCTCTGTGGAACTTTGTGGTGCACTTGTTGACTGGGTAGTTGTGTCCACAGATGTGGTGAAGGTGGCACTACTAGTTGATGATGTTTGTTCTGTGTTTTTTTCCGTTACAACAGGAGTTTCTGAGTCAGTGGTAGTTTCTGAAGCCAATGTTGTAGTTTGGGTTTCAGGTACAACAGAAGCCGTTGGTCCAGACTCAGTAGTTGTTGAAGTCATAAATGTGGATTCAGTGAACGTAGTGGTTTCAATGGGTTCAGAGGTTTCCGTATAGCTTGGACTTGTTGAAGTTGCATCTGATGTACTAGCTGAAATGGTTACAAAATCTGTTGCCCCAGAAAATCCATCTGTTGTCGATCCTGGAAATGTTGATGTCACCAGTGGTTCAGAGGTTTGTTCAAGATTCTGTGTGGAACTTTGTGGTGCACTTGTTGACTGGGTAGTTGTGTCCCCAGATGTGGTGAAGGGGGCACTACTGGTTGATGATGTTTGTACGGTTTTTATTTCCGTTACAAAAGTAGTTTCTGAGTCAGTGGTAATCTCTGAAGCCAATGTTGTAGTTTGGGTTTCAGGTACAACTGAAGTTGTTGGTCCAGACTTAGTAGTTGTTGAGGTCAAATATGTTGATTCAGTGAAAGTAGTGGTTTCAACGGGTTCAGGTGTTTCCGTATAGCTTGGACTTGAAGTTGCGTCTGATGTACTAGTTGATATGGTTACAAACTCTGTTGCCCCAGAAAATCCATCTGTTGTCGATCCTGGAAATGTTGATGTCACCAGTGGTTCAGAGGTTTGTTCGAGACTCTCTGTGGAACTTTGTGGTGCACTTGTTGACTGGGTAGTTGTGTCCCCAGATGTGGTGAAGCGGGCACTACTGGTTGAGGATGTTTGTTCGGTGTTTATTTCTGTTACAAAAGTCGTTTCCGAGTCAGTGGTAATCTCTGAACCCAATGTTGTAGTTTGGGTTTCAGGTACAACAGAAGTCGTTGGTCCAGACTCAGTAGTTGTTGAAGTCATAAATGTGGATTCAGTGAATTTAGTAGTTTCAACGGGTTCAGAGGTTTCCGTATAGCTTGGAATTGTTGAAGTTGCATCTGATGTACTAGTTGATATGGTTACGGACTCCGTTGCCCCAGAAAATCCATCTGTTGTCGATTCTGGAAATGTTGATGTCACCAGTGGTTCAGAGGTTTGTTCGAGGCTCTCTGTGGAACTTTGTGGTGCACTTGTTGACTGGGTAGTTGTGTCCCCAGATGTGGTGAAGCGGGCACTACTGGTTGATGATGTTTGTTCGGTGTTTATTTTTGTTACAAAAGTTGTTTCCGAGTCAGTGGTAATCTCTGAAGCCAATGTTGTAGTTTGGGTTTCAGGTATAACAGAAGTCGTTGGTCCAGACTCAGTAGTTGTTGAAGTCATAAATGTGGATTCAGTGAAAGTAGTGGTTTCAACGGGTTCAGAGGTTTTCGTATAGCTTGGAATTGTTGAAGTTGCATCTGATGTACTAGTTGATATGGTTACGAACTCTGTTGCCCCAGAAAATGCATCTGTTGTCGATTCTGGAAATGTTGATGTCACCAGTGGTTCAGAGGTTTGTTCAAGACTCTCTGTGGACCTTTGTGGTGCACTTGTTGACTGGGTAGTTGTGTCCCCAGATGTGGTAAAGGGGGCACTACTGGTTGAGGATGTTTGTTCGGTGTTTATTTCTGTTACAAAAGTCGTTTCCGAGTCAGTGGTAGTTTCTGAAGCCAATGTTGTAGTTTGGGTTTCAGGTACAACCGAAGTCGTTGCTCCAGACTCAGTAGTTGTTGAGGTCATAAATGTAGATTCTGTGAAAGTAGTGGTTTCAACGGGTTCAGAGGTTTCCGTATAGCTTGGACTTTTTGAAGTTTCATCTGATGTACTAGTTGATATGGTTACAAAATCTGTTGCCCCAGAAAATCCATCTGTTGTCGATTCTGGAAATGTTGATGTCACCAGTGGTTCAGAGGTTTGTTCAAGACTCTCTGTGGAACTTTGTGGTGCACTTGTTGACTGGGTAGTTGTGTCCAGAGATGTGGTGAAGGGGGCACTACTAGTTGACGATGTTTGTACGGTGTTTATTTCCGTTACAAAAGTAGTTTCTGAGTCACTAGTAGTTTCTGAAGACAATGTTGTAGTTTGGGTTTCAGGTACAACAGAAGTCGTTGGTCCAGACTCAGCAGTTGTTGAAGTCATAAATGTGGATTCAGTGAATGTAGTGGTTTCAATGGGTTCAGAGGTTTCCGTATAGCTTGGACTTGTTGAAGTTGCATCTGATGTACTAGCTGAAATGGTTACAAAATCTGTTGCCCCAGAAAATCCATCTGTTGTCGATCCTGGAAATGTTGATGTCACCAGTGGTTCAGAGGTTTGTACAAGACTCTGTGTGGAACTTTGTGGTGCACTTGTTGACTGGGTAGTTGTGTCCAGAGATGTGGTGAAGGGGGCACTACTGGTTGATGATGTTTGTTCGGTGTTTATTTCCGTTACAAAAGTAGTTTCTGAGTCAGTGGTAATCTCTGAAGACAATGTTGTAGTTTGGGTTTCAGGTACAACAGAAGTCGTTGGTCCAAACTCAGAAGTTGTTGAAGTCATAAATGTGGATTCAGTGAAAGTAGTGGTTTCAACGGGTTCAGAGGTCACCGTATAGCTTGGACTTGTTGAAGTTGCATCTGATGTAATAGCTGATATGGTTACAAACTCTGTTTGTCCAGAAAATCCATCTGTTGTTGATCCTGGAAATGTTGATGTCACCAGTGGTTCAGGGGTTTGTTTGAGACTCTCTGTGGAACTTTGTGGTGCACTTGTTGACTGGGTAGTTGTGTCCACAGATGTGGTGAAGGGGGCACTACTAGTTGATAATGTTTGTTCTGTGTTTTTTTCCGTTACAACAGAAGTTTCTGAGTCAGTGGTAGTTTCTGAAGCCAATGTTGTAGTTTGGGTTTCAGGTACAACAGAAGTCGTTGGTCCAGACTCAGTAGTTGTTGAAGTCATAAATGTGGATTCAGTGAACGTAGTGGTTTCAATGGGTTCAGAGGTTTCCGTATAGCTTGGACTTGTTGAAGTTGCATCTGATGTACTAGCCGAAATGGTTACAAAATCTGTTGCCCCAGAAAATCCATCTGTTGTCGATCCTGGAAATGTTGATGTCACCAGTAATTCAGAGGTTTGTTCAAGACTCTGTGTGGAACTTTGTGGTGCACTTGTTGACTGGGTAGTTGTGTCCCCAGATGTGGTGAAGGGGGCATTACTGGTTGATGATGTTTGTTCGGTGTTTATTTCCGTTACGAAAGAAGTTTCTGAGTCAGTGGTAATCTCTGAAGCCAATGTTGTAGTTTGAGTTTCAGGTACAACCGAAGTCGTTGGTCCAGACTCAGTAGTTGTTGAGGTCAAATATGTTGATTCAGTGAAAGTAGTGGTTTCAACAGGTTCAGGTGTTTCCGCATAGCTTGGACTTGTTGAAGTTGCGTCTGATGTACTAGTTGATATGGTTACAAACTCTGTTGCCCCAGAAAATCCATCTGTTGTCGATCCTGGAAATGTTGATGTCACCAGTGGTTCAGAGGTTTGTTCAAGACTCTCTGTGGAACTTTGTGGTGCACTTGTTGACTGGGTAGTTGTGTCCAGAGATGTGGTGAAGGGGGCACTACTAGTTGACGATGTTTGTAGGGTGTTTATTTCCGTTACAAAAGTAGTTTCTGAGTCACTTGTAGTTTCTGAAGACAATGTTGTAGTTTGGGTTTCAGGTACAACAGAAGTCGTTGGTCCAGACTCAGTAGTTGTTGAAGTCATAAATGTGGATTCAGTGAACGTAGTGGTTTCAATGGGTTCAGAGGTTTCCGTATAGCTTAGACTTGTTGAAGTTGCATCTGATGTACTAGCCGAAATGGTTACAAAATCTGTTGCCCCAGAAAATCCATCTGTTGTCGATCCTGGAAATGTTGATGTCACCAGTAATTCAGAGGTTTGTTCAAGACTCTGTGTGGAACTTTGTGGTGCACTTGTTGACTGGGTAGTTGTGTCCCCAGATGTGGTGAAGGGGGCATTACTGGTTGATGATGTTTGTTCGGTGTTTATTTCAGTTACGAAAGAAGTTTCTGAGTCAGTGGTAATCTCTGAAGCCAATGTTGTAGTTTGAGTTTCAGGTACAACCGAAGTCGTTGGTCCAGACTCAGTAGTTGTTGAGGTCAAATATGTTGATTCAGTGAAAGTAGTGGTTTCAACAGGTTCAGGTGTTTCCGCATAGCTTGGACTTGTTGAAGTTGCGTCTGATGTACTAGTTGATATGGTTACAAACTCTGTTGCCCCAGAAAATCCATCTGTTGTCGATCCTGGAAATGTTGATGTCACCAGTGGTTCAGAGGTTTGTTCAAGACTCTGTGTGGAACTTTGTGGTGCACTTGTTGACTGGGTAGTTGTGTCCAGAGATGTGGTGAAGGGGGCACTACTAGTTGAGGATGTTTGTTCGCTGTTTATTTCTGTTACAAAAGTCGTTTCCGAGTCAGTGGTAATCTCTGAAACCATTGCTGTAGTTTGGGTTTCAGGTACAACCGAAGTCGTTGGTCCAGACTCAGTAGTTGTTGAAGTCATAAATGTGGATTCAGTGAAAGTAGTGGTTTCAACGGGTTCAGAGGTCACCGTATAGCTTGGACTTGTTGAAGTTGCATCTGATGTACTAGCTGATATGGTTACAAACTCTGTTTGTCCAGAAAATCCATCTGTTGTTGATCCTGGAAATGTTGATGTCACCAGTGGTTCAGGGGTTTGTTTAAGACTCTCTGTGGAACTTTGTGGTGCACTTGTTGACTGGGTAGTTGTGTCCACAGATGTGTCGAAGGGGGCACTACTAGTTGATGTTTGTTCTGTGTTTTTTTCCGTTACAACAGAAGTTTCTGAGTCAGTGGTAGTTTCTGAAGCCAATGTTGTAGTTTGGGTTTCAGGTACAACAGAAGTCTTTGGTCCAGACTCAGTAGTTGTTGAAGTCATAAATGTGGATTCAGTGAACGTAGTGGTTTCAATGGGTTCAGAGGTTTCCGTATAGCTTGGACTTGTTGAAGTTGCATCTGATGTACTAGCCGAAATGGTTACAAAATCTGTTGCCCCAGAAAATCCATCTGTTGTCGATCCTGGAAATGTTGATGTCACCAGTGGTTCAGAGGTTTGTTCAAGACTCTCTGTGGATCTTTGTTGTGCACTTGTTGACTGGGTAGTTGTGTCCCCAGATGTGGTGAAGGGGGCACTACTGGTTGATGATGTTTGTTCGGTGTTTATTTCCGTTACAAAAGTAGTTTCTGAGTCAGTGGTAATCTCTGAAGCCAATGTTGTAGTTTGGGTTTCAGGTACAACCGAAGTCGTTGGTCCAGACTCAGTAGTTGTTGAGGTCAAATATGTTGATTCAGTGAAAGTAGTGGTTTCAACGGGTTCAGGTGTTTCCGCATAGCTTGGACTTGTTGAAGTTGCGTCTGATGTACTAGTTGATATGGTTACAAACTCTGTTGCCCCAGAAAATCCATCTGTTGTCGATCCTGGAAATGTTGATGTCACCAGTGGTTCAGAGGTTTGTTCAAGACTCTCTGTGGAACTTTGTGGTGCACTTGTTGACTTGGTAGTTGTGTCCAGAGATGTGGTGAAGGGGGCACTACTAGTTGACGATGTTTGTACGGTGTTTATTTCCGTTACAAAAGTAGTTTCTGAGTCACTAGTAGTTTCTGAAGCCAATGTTGTAGTTTGGGTTTCAGGTTCAACAGAAGTCGTTTGTCCAGACTCAGTAGTTGTTGAAGTCATAAATGTGGATTCAGTGAAAGTAGTGGTTTCAACGGGTTCAGAGGTCACTGTATAGCTTGGACTTGTTGAAGTTGCATCTGATGTACTAGCTGATATGGTTACAAACTCTGTTTGTCCAGAAAATCCATCTGTTGTTGATCCTGGAAATGTTGATGTCACCAGTGGTTCAGAGGTTTGTTTAAGACTCTCTGTGGAACTTTGTGGTGCACTTGTTGACTGGGTAGTTGTGTCCACAGATGTGGTGAAGGTGGCACTACTAGTTGATGATGTTTGTTCTGTGTTTTTTTCCGTTACAACAGGAGTTTCTGAGTCAGTGGTAGTTTCTGAAGCCAATGTTGTAGTTTGGGTTTCAGGTACAACAGAAGCCGTTGGTCCAGACTCAGTAGTTGTTGAAGTCATAAATGTGGATTCAGTGAACGTAGTGGTTTCAATGGGTTCAGAGGTTTCCGTATAGCTTGGACTTGTTGAAGTTGCATCTGATGTACTAGCTGAAATGGTTACAAAATCTGTTGCCCCAGAAAATCCATCTGTTGTCGATCCTGGAAATGTTGATGTCACCAGTGGTTCAGAGGTTTGTTCAAGATTCTGTGTGGAACTTTGTGGTGCACTTGTTGACTGGGTAGTTGTGTCCCCAGATGTGGTGAAGGGGGCACTACTGGTTGATGATGTTTGTACGGTTTTTATTTCCGTTACAAAAGTAGTTTCTGAGTCAGTGGTAATCTCTGAAGCCAATGTTGTAGTTTGGGTTTCAGGTACAACTGAAGTTGTTGGTCCAGACTTAGTAGTTGTTGAGGTCAAATATGTTGATTCAGTGAAAGTAGTGGTTTCAACGGGTTCAGGTGTTTCCGTATAGCTTGGACTTGAAGTTGCGTCTGATGTACTAGTTGATATGGTTACAAACTCTGTTGCCCCAGAAAATCCATCTGTTGTCGATCCTGGAAATGTTGATGTCACCAGTGGTTCAGAGGTTTGTTCGAGACTCTCTGTGGAACTTTGTGGTGCACTTGTTGACTGGGTAGTTGTGTCCCCAGATGTGGTGAAGCGGGCACTACTGGTTGAGGATGTTTGTTCGGTGTTTATTTCTGTTACAAAAGTCGTTTCCGAGTCAGTGGTAATCTCTGAACCCAATGTTGTAGTTTGGGTTTCAGGTACAACAGAAGTCGTTGGTCCAGACTCAGTAGTTGTTGAATTCATAAATGTGGATTCAGTGAATTTAGTAGTTTCAACGGGTTCAGAGGTTTCCGTATAGCTTGGAATTGTTGAAGTTGCATCTGATGTACTAGTTGATATGGTTACGGACTCCGTTGCCCCAGAAAATCCATCTGTTGTCGATTCTGGAAATGTTGATGTCACCAGTGGTTCAGAGGTTTGTTCGAGGCTCTCTGTGGAACTTTGTGGTGCACTTGTTGACTGGGTAGTTGTGTCCCCAGATGTGGTGAAGCGGGCACTACTGGTTGATGATGTTTGTTCGGTGTTTATTTTTGTTACAAAAGTCGTTTCCGAGTCAGTGGTAATCTCTGAAGCCAATGTTGTAGTTTGGGTTTCAGGTATAACAGAAGTCGTTGGTCCAGACTCAGTAGTTGTTGAAGTCATAAATGTGGATTCAGTGAAAGTAGTGGTTTCAACGGGTTCAGAGGTTTTCGTATAGCTTGGAATTGTTGAAGTTGCATCTGATGTACTAGTTGATATGGTTACGAACTCTGTTGCCCCAGAAAATGCATCTGTTGTCGATTCTGGAAATGTTGATGTCACCAGTGGTTCAGAGGTTTGTTCAAGACTCTCTGTGGACCTTTGTGGTGCACTTGTTGACTGGGTAGTTGTGTCCCCAGATGTGGTAAAGGGGGCACTACTGGTTGAGGATGTTTGTTCGGTGTTTATTTCTGTTACAAAAGTCGTTTCCGAGTCAGTGGTAGTTTCTGAAGCCAATGTTGTAGTTTGGGTTTCAGGTACAACCGAAGTCGTTGCTCCAGACTCAGTAGTTGTTGAAGTCATAAATGTAGATTCTGTGAAAGTAGTGGTTTCAACGGGTTCAGAGGTTTCCGTATAGCTTGGACTTTTTGAAGTTTCATCTGATGTACTAGTTGATATGGTTACAAAATCTGTTGCCCCAGAAAATCCATCTGTTGTCGATTCTGGAAATGTTGATGTCACCAGTGGTTCAGAGGTTTGTTCAAGACTCTCTGTGGAACTTTGTGGTGCACTTGTTGACTGGGTAGTTGTGTCCAGAGATGTGGTGAAGGGGGCACTACTAGTTGATGATGTTTGTTCAGTGTTTTTTTCTGTTACAAAAGTAGTTTCTGAGTCAGTGGTAATCTCTGAAGCCAATGTTGTAGTTTGAGTTTCAGGTACAACCGAAGTCGTTGGTCCAGACTCAGAAGTTGTTGAAGTCATAAATGTGGATTCAGTGAAAGTAGTGGTTTCAACGGGTTCAGAGGTTTCCGTATAGCTTGGACTTGTTGAAGTTGCATCTGATGTACTAGCCGAAATGGTTACAAAATCTGTTGCCCCAGAAAATCCATCTGTTGTCGATCCTGGAAATGTTGATGTCACCAGTGGTTCAGAGGTTTGTTCAAGACTCTGTGTGGAACTTTGTGGTGCACTTGTTGACTGGGTAGTTGTGTCCCCAGATGTGGTGAAGGGGGCACTACTGGTTGATGATGTTTGTTCAGTGTTTATTTCCGTTACGAAAGAAGTTTCTGAGTCAGTGGTAATCTCTGAAGCCAATGTTGTAGTTTGAGTTTCAGGTACAACCGAAGTCGTTGGTCCAGACTCAGTAGTTGTTGAGGTCAAATATGTTGATTCAGTGAAAGTAGTGGTTTCAACGGGTTCAGGTGTTTCCGCATAGCTTGGACTTGTTGAAGTTGCGTCTGATGTACTAGTTGATATAGTTACAAAATCTGTTGCCCCAGAAAACCCATCTGTTGTCGATCCTGGAAATGTTGATGTCACCAGTGGTTCAGAGGTTTGTTCAAGACTCTCTGTGGAACTTTGTGGTGCACTTGTTGACTGGGTAGTTGTGTCCAGAGATGTGGTGAAGGGGGCACTACTAGTTGAGGATGTTTGTTCGCTGTTTATTTCTGTTACAAAAGTCGTTTCCGAGTCAGTGGTAATCTCTGAAGCCATTGCTGTAGTTTGGGTTTCAGGTACAACCGAAGTCGTTGGTCCAGACTCAGTAGTTGTTGAAGTCATAAATGTGGATTCAGTGAAAGTAGTGGTTTCAACGGGTTCAGAGGTTTCCGTATGGCTTGGACTTGTTGAAGTTGCATCTGATGTACTAGCTGAAATGGTTACAAAATCTGTTGCCCCAGAAAACCCATCTGTTGTCGATCCTGGAAATGTTGTCTCCAGTGGTTCAGAGCTTTGTTCAAGACTATCTGTGGAACTTTGTGGTGCACTTGTTGACTGGGTAGTTGTTTCCAGAGATGTGGTGAAGGGGGCACTACTAGTTGACGATGTTTGTACGGTGTTTATTTCCGTTACAAAAGTAGTTTCTGAGTCACTAGTAGTTTCTGAAGACAATGTTGTAGTTTGGGTTTCAGGTACAACAGAAGTCGTTGGTCCAGACTCAGCAGTTATTGAAGTCATAAATGTGGATTCAGTGAATGTAGTGGTTTCAATGGGTTCAGAGGTTTCCGTATAGGTTGGACTTGTTGAAGTTGCATCTGATGTACTAGCTGAAATGGTTACAAAATCTGTTGCCCCAGAAAATCCATCTGTTGTCGATCCTGGAAATGTTGATGTCACCAGTGGTTCAGAGGTTTGTTCAAGATTCTGTGTGGAACTTTGTGGTGCACTTGTTGACTGGGTAGTTGTGTCCCCAGATGTGGTGAAGGGGGCACTACTGGTTGATGATGTTTGTTCGGTTTTTATTTCCGTTACAAAAGTAGTTTCTGAGTCAGTGGCCAATGTTGTAGTTTGGGTTTCGGGTACAACTGAAGTCGTTGGTCCAGACTCAGTAGTTGTTGAGGTCAAATATGTTGATTCAGTGAAAGTAGTGGTTTCAACGGGTTCAGGTGTTTCCGTATAGCTTGGACTTGTTGAAGTTGCGTCTGATGTACTAGCTGAAATGGTTACAAAATCTGTTGCCCCAGAAAATCCATCTGTTGTCGATCCTGGAAATGTTGATGTCACCAGTGGTTCAGAGGTTTGTTCAAGACTCTCTGTGGAACTTTGTGGTGCACTTGTTGACTGGGTAGTTGTGTCCAGAGATGTGGTGAAGGGGGCACTACTAGTTGAGGATGTTTGTTCGCTGTTTATTTCTGTTACAAAAGTCGTTTCCGATTCAGTGGTAATCTCTGAAACCATTGCTGTAGTTTGGGTTTCAGGTACAACCGAAGTCGTTGGTCCAGACTCAGTAGTTGTTGAAGTCATAAATGTGGATTCAGTGAAAGTAGTGGTTTCAACGGGTTCAGAGGTTTCCGTATGGCTTGGACTTGTTGAAGTTGCATCTGATGTACTAGCTGAAATGGTTACAAAATCTGTTGCCCCAGAAAATCCATCTGTTGTCGATCCTGGAAATGTTGTCTCCAGTGGTTCAGAGCTTTGTTCAAGACTATCTGTGGAACTTTGTGGTGCACTTGTTGACTGGGTAGTTGTGTCCAGAGATGTGGTGAAGGGGGCACTACTAGTTGACGATGTTTGTACGGTGTTTATTTCCGTTACAAAAGTAGTTTCTGAGTCACTAGTAGTTTCTGAAGACAATGTTGTAGTTTGGGTTTCAGGTACAACAGAAGTCGTTGGTCCAGACTCAGAAGTTGTTGAAGTCATAAATGTGGATTCAGTGAAAGTAGTGGTTTCAACGGGTTCAGAGGTCACTGTATAGCTTGGACTTGTTGAAGTTGCATCTGATGTACTAGCTGATATGGTTACAAACTCTGTTTGTCCAGAAAATCCATCTGTTGTTGATCCTGGAAATGTTGATGTCACCAGTGGTTCAGGGGTTTGTTTAAGACTCTCTGTGGAACTTTGTGGTGCACTTGTTGACTGGGTAGTTGTGTCCACAGATGTGGTGAAGGGGGCTCTACTAGTTGATGATGTTTGTTCTGTGTTTTTTTCCGTTACAACAGAAGTTTCTGAGTCAGTGGTAGTTATTGAAGCCATTGTTGTAGTTTGGGTTTCAGGTACAACAGAAGTCGTTGGTCCAGACTCAGTAGTTGTTGAAGTCATAAATGTGGATTCAGTGTATGTAGTGGTTTCAATGGGTTCAGAGGTTTCCGTATAGCTTGGAATTTTTGAAGTTGCATCTGATGTACTAGCTGATATGGTTACGAACTCTGTTGCCCCAGAAAATCCATCCGTTGTCGATTCTGGAAATGTTGATGTCTCCAGTGGTTCAGAGCTTTGTTCAAGACTCTGTGTGGAACTTTGTGGTGCACTTGTTGATTGGGTAGTCGTGTCCACAGATGTGGTAAAGGGGGCACTACTAGTTGATGATGTTTGTACGGTGTTTATTTGCGTTACAAAAGTAGTTTCTGAGTCAGTGATAATCTCTGAAGCCAATGTTGTAGTTTGGGTTTCAGGTACAACAGAAGCCGTTGGTCCAGACTCAGCAGTTGTTGAAGTCATAAATGTGGATTCAGTGAATGTAGTGGTTTCAATGGGTTCAGAGGTTTCTGTATAGCTTGGACTTGTTGAAGTTGCATCTGATGTACTAGCTGAAATGGTTACAAAATCTGTTGCCCCAGAAAATCCATCTGTTGTCGATCCTGGAAATGTTGATGTCACCAGTGGTTCAGAGGTTTGTTCAAGACTCTGTGTGGAACTTTGTGGTGCATTTGTTGACTGGGTAGTTGTGTCCCCAGATGTGGTGAAGGGGGCACTACTGGTTGATGATGTTTGTACGGTTTTTATTTCCGTTACAAAAGTAGTTTCTGAGTCAGTGGTAATCTCTGAAACCATTGCTGTAGTTTGGGTTTCAGGTACAACCGAAGTCGTTGGTCCAGACTCAGTAGTTGTTGAAGTCATAAATGTGGATTCAGTGAAAGTAGTGGTTTCAACGGGTTCAGAGGTTTCCGTATGGCTTGGACTTGTTGAAGTTGCATCTGATGTACTAGCTGAAATGGTTACAAAATCTGTTGCCCCAGAAAATCCATCTGTTGTCGATCCTGGAAATGTTGTCTCCAGTGGTTCAGAGCTTTGTTCAAGACTATCTGTGGAACTTTGTGGTGCACTTGTTGACTGGGTAGTTGTGTCCAGAGATGTGGTGAAGGGGGCACTACTAGTTGACGATGTTTGTACGGTGTTTATTTCCGTTACAAAAGTAGTTTCTGAGTCACTAGTAGTTTCTGAAGACAATGTTGTAGTTTGGGTTTCAGGTACAACAGAAGTCGTTGGTCCAGACTCAGAAGTTGTTGAAGTCATAAATGTGGATTCAGTGAAAGTAGTGGTTTCAACGGGTTCAGAGGTCACTGTATAGCTTGGACTTGTTGAAGTTGCATCTGATGTACTAGCTGATATGGTTACAAACTCTGTTTGTCCAGAAAATCCATCTGTTGTTGATCCTGGAAATGTTGATGTCACCAGTGGTTCAGGGGTTTGTTTAAGACTCTCTGTGGAACTTTGTGGTGCACTTGTTGACTGGGTAGTTGTGTCCACAGATGTGGTGAAGGGGGCTCTACTAGTTGATGATGTTTGTTCTGTGTTTTTTTCCGTTACAACAGAAGTTTCTGAGTCAGTGGTAGTTTCTGAAGCCATTGTTGTAGTTTGGGTTTCAGGTACAACAGAAGTCGTTGGTCCAGACTCAGTAGTTGTTGAAGTCATAAATGTGGATTCAGTGTATGTAGTGGTTTCAATGGGTTCAGAGCTTTCCGTATAGCTTGGAATTTTTGAAGTTGCATCTGATGTACTAGCTGATATGGTTACGAACTCTGTTGCCCCAGAAAATCCATCTGTTGTCGATTCTGGAAATGTTGATGTCTCCAGTGGTTCAGAGCTTTGTTCAAGACTCTGTGTGGAACTTTGTGGTGCACTTGTTGATTGGGTAGTCGTGTCCACAGATGTGGTAAAGGGGGCACTACTAGTTGATGATGTTTGTACGGTGTTTATTTGCGTTACAAAAGTAGTTTCTGAGTCAGTGATAATCTCTGAAGCCAATGTTGTAGTTTGGGTTTCAGGTTCAACAGAAGTCGTTGGTCCAGACTCAGCAGTTGTTGAAGTCATAAATGTGGATTCAGTGAATGTAGTGGTTTCAATGGGTTCAGAGGTTTCTGTATAGCTTGGACTTGTTGAAGTTGCATCTGATGTACTAGCTGAAATGGTTACAAAATCTGTTGCCCCAGAAAATCCATCTGTTGTCGATCCTGGAAATGTTGATGTCACCAGTGGTTCAGAGGTTTGTTCAAGACTCTGTGTGGAACTTTGTGGTGCATTTGTTGACTGGGTAGTTGTGTCCACAGATGTGGTGAAGGGGGCACTACTGGTTGATGATGTTTGTTCGGTGTTTATTTCCGTTACAAAAGTAGTTTCTGAGTCAGTGGTAATCTCTGAAGCCAATGTTGTAGTTTGGGTTTCAGGTACAACCGAAGTCGTTGGTCCAGACTCAGTAGTTGTTGAGGTCAAATATGTTGATTCAGTGAAAGTAGTGGTTTCAACGGGTTCAGGTGTTTCCGCATAGCTTGGACTTGTTGAAGTTGCGTCTGATGTACTAGTTGATATGGTTACAAACTCTGTTGCCCCAGAAAATCCATCTGTTGTTGATTCTGGAAATGTTGATGTCACCATTGGTTCAGAGGTTTGTTCAAGACTCTCTGTGGAACTTTGTGGTGCACTTGTTGACTGGGTAGTTGTGTCCCCAGATGTGGTGAAGGGGACACTACTAGATGATGATGTTTGTACGGTGTTTATTTCCGTTACAAAAGTAGTCTCCGAGTCAGTGGTAGTTTCTGAAGCCAATGCTGTAGTTTGGGTTTCAGGTACGTCAGAAGTTGTTGGTCCAGACTCAGTCGTTGTTGAAGTCATAAATGTGGATTCAGTGAATGTAGTGGTTTCAACAGGTACAGAGGTTTCCGTATAGCTTGGAATTGTTGAAGTTGCCTCTGATGTACTAGTTGATTTGGTTACAAACTCTGTTGCCCCAGAAAATGCATCTGTTGTCGATTCTGGAAATGTTGATGTCACCAGTGGTTCAGAGGTTTGTTCGAGACTCTCTGTGGAACTTTGTGGTGCACTTGTTAACTGGGTAGTTGTGTCCCCAGATGTGGTGAAGCGGGCACTACTGGTTGAGGATGTTTGTTCGGTGTTTATTTCTGTTACAAAAGTAATTTTCGAGTCAGTGGTAGTTTCTGAAGCCAATGTTGTAGTTTGGGTTTCAGGTACAACAGAAGTCGTTGGTCCAGACTCAGTAGTTGTTGAAGTCATAAATGTGGATTCAGTGAATTTAGTACTTTCAACGGGTTCAGAGGTTTCCGTATAGCTTGGAATTGTTGAAGTTGCATCTGATGTACTAGTTGATATGGTTACGGACTCTGTTGCCCCAGAAAATCCATCTGTTGTTGATTCTGGAAATGTTGATGTCACCAGTGGTTCAGAGGTTTGTTCGAGACTCTCTGTGGAACTTTGTGGTGCACTTGTTGACTGGGTAGTTGTGTCGCCAGATGTGGTGAAGGGGGCACTACTAGATGATGATGTTTGTACGGTGTTTATTTCCGTTACAAAAGTAATTTTCGAGTCAGTGGTAGTTTCTGAAGCCAATGCTGTAGTTTGGGTTTCAGGTACGTCAGAAGTTGTTGGTCCAGACTCAGTAGTTTTTGGAGTCATAAATGTGGATTCTGTGAATGTAGTGGTTTCAACATGTACAGAGGTTTCCGTATAGCTTGGAATTGTTGAAGTTGCATCTGATGTACTAGCTGATATGGTTACAAAATCTGTTGCCCCAGAAAATCCATCTGTTGTCGATCCTGGAAATGTTGATGTCACCAGTGGTTCAGAGGTTTGTACAAGACTCTGTGTGGAACTTTGTGGTGCACTTGTTGACTGGGTAGTTGTGTCCCCAGATGTGGTGAAGCGGGCACTACTGGTTGAGGATGTTTGTTCGGTGTTTATTTTTGTTACAAAAGTCGTTTCCGAGTCAGTGGTAATCTCTGAAGCCAATGTTGTAGTTTGGGTTTCAGGTACAACAGAAGTCGTTGGTCCAGACTCAGTAGTTGTTGAAGTCATAAATGTGGATTCAGTGAATGTAGTGGTTTCAACGGGTTCAGAGGTTTTCGTATAGCTTGGACTTGTTGAAGTTGCATCTGATGTACTAGTTGATATGGTTACGAACTCTGTTGCCCCAGAAAATGCATCTGTTGTCGATTCTGGAAATGTTGATGTCACCAGTGGTTCAGAGGTTTGTTCAAGACTCTCTGTGGACCTTTGTGGTGCACTTGTTGACTGGGTAGTTGTGTCCCCAGATGTGGTGAAGGGGACACTACTAGATGATGATGTTTGTACGGTGTTTATTTCCGTTACAAAAGTAGTCTCCGAGTCAGTGGTAGTTTCTGAAGCCAATGCTGTAGTTTGGGTTTCAGGTACGTCAGAAGTTGTTGGTCCAGACTCAGTAGTTGTTGAAGTCATAAATGTGGATTCAGTGAATGTAGTGGTTTCAACAGGTACAGAGGTTTCCGTATAGCTTGGAATTGTTGAAGTTGCCTCTGATGTACTAGTTGATTTGGTTACAAACTCTGTTGCCCCAGAAAATGCATCTGTTGTCGATTCTGGAAATGTTGATGTCACCAGTGGTTCAGAGGTTTGTTCGAGACTCTCTGTGGAACTTTGTGGTGCACTTGTTAACTGGGTAGTTGTGTCCCCAGATGTGGTGAAGCGGGCACTACTGGTTGAGGATGTTTGTTCTGTGTTTATTTCTGTTACAAAAGTAATTTTCGAGTCAGTGGTAGTTTCTGAAGCCAATGCTGTAGTTTGGGTTTCAGGTACGTCAGAAGTCGTTGGTCCAGACTCAGTAGTTGTTGAAGTCATAAATGTGGATTCAGTGAATGTAGTGGTTTCAACAGGTACAGAGGTTTCCGTATAGCTTGGAATTGTTGAAGTTGCCTCTGATGTACTAGTTGATTTGGTTACAAACTCTGTTGCCCCAGAAAATGCATCTGTTGTCGATTCTGGAAATGTTGATGTCACCAGTGGTTCAGAGGTTTGTTCGAGACTCTCTGTGGAACTTTGTGGTGCACTTGTTAACTGGGTAGTTGTGTCCCCAGATGTGGTGAAGCGGGCACTACTGGTTGAGGATGTTTGTTCGGTGTTTATTTCCGTTACGAAAGAAGTTTCTGAGTCAGTGGTAATCTCTGAAGCCAATGTTGTAGTTTGGGTTTCAGGTACAACAGAAGTCGTTGGTCCAGACTCAGTAGTTGTTGAAGTCATAAATGTGGATTCAGTGAATTTAGTACTTTCAACGGGTTCAGAGGTTTCCGTATAGCTTGGAATTGTTGAAGTTGCATCTGATGTACTAGTTGATATGGTTACGGACTCTGTTGCCCCAGAAAATCCATCTGTTGTTGATTCTGGAAATGTTGATGTCACCAGTGGTTCAGAGGTTTGTTCGAGACTCTCTGTGGAACTTTGTGGTGCACTTGTTGACTGGGTAGTTGTGTCGCCAGATGTGGTGAAGGGGGCACTACTAGATGATGATGTTTGTACGGTATTTATTTCCGTTACAAAAGTAATTTTCGAGTCAGTGGTAGTTTCTGAAGCCAATGCTGTAGTTTGGGTTTCAGGTACGTCAGAAGTTGTTGGTCCAGACTCAGTAGTTTTTGGAGTCATAAATGTGGATTCTGTGAATGTAGTGGTTTCAACATGTACAGAGGTTTCCGTATAGCTTGGAATTGTTGAAGTTGCATCTGATGTACTAGCTGATATGGTTACAAAATCTGTTGCCCCAGAAAATCCATCTGTTGTCGATCCTGGAAATGTTGATGTCACCAGTGGTTCAGAGGTTTGTACAAGACTCTGTGTGGAACTTTGTGGTGCACTTGTTGACTGGGTAGTTGTGTCCCCAGATGTGGTGAAGCGGGCACTACTGGTTGAGGATGTTTGTTCGGTGTTTATTTTTGTTACAAAAGTCGTTTCCGAGTCAGTGGTAATCTCTGAAGACAATGTTGTAGTTTGGGTTTCAGGTACAACAGAAGTCGTTGGTCCAGACTCAGTAGTTGATGAAGTCATAAATGTGGATTCAGTGAATGTAGTGGTTTCAACGGGTTCAGAGGTTTTCGTATAGCTTGGACTTGTTGAAGTTGCGTCTGATGTACTAGTTGATATGGTTACGAACTCTGTTGCCCCAGAAAATGCATCTGTTGTCGATTCTGGAAATGTTGATGTCACCAGTGGTTCAGAGGTTTGTTCAAGACTCTCTGTGGACCTTTGTGGTGCACTTGTTGACTGGGTAGTTGTGTCCCCAGATGTGGTTAAGGGGGCACTACTGGTTGAGGATGTTTGTTCGCTGTTTATTTCTGTTACAAAAGTCGTTTCCGAGTCAGTGGTAGTTTCTGAAGCCAATGTTGTAGTTTGGGTTTCAGGTACAACCGAAGTCGTTGCTCCAGACTCAGTAGTTGTTGAAGTCATAAATGTAGATTCTGTGAAAGTAGTGGTTTCAACGGGTTCAGAGGTTTCCGTATAGCTTGGACTTGTTGAAGTTTCATCTGATGTACTAGTTGATATGGTTACAAAATCTGTTGCCCCAGAAAATCCATCTGTTGTCGATTCTGGAAATGTTGATGTCACCAGTGGTTCAGAGGTTTGTTCAAGACTCTCTGTGGAACTTTGTGGTGCACTTGTTGACTGGGTAGTTGTGTCCAGAGATGTGGTGAAGGGGGCACTACTAGTTGATGATGTTTGTTCAGTGTTTTTTTCTGTTACAAAAGTAGTTTCTGAGTCAGTGGTAATCTCTGAAGCCAATGTTGTAGTTTGAGTTTCAGGTACAACCGAAGTCGTTGGTCCAGACTCAGAAGTTGTTGAAGTCATAAATGTGGATTCAGTGAAAGTAGTGGTTTCAACGGGTTCAGAGGTTTCCGTATAGCTTGGACTTGTTGAAGTTGCATCTGATGTACTAGCCGAAATGGTTACAAAATCTGTTGCCCCAGAAAATCCATCTGTTGTCGATCCTGGAAATGTTGATGTCACCAGTGGTTCAGAGGTTTGTTCAAGACTCTGTGTGGAACTTTGTGGTGCACTTGTTGACTGGGTAGTTGTGTCCCCAGATGTGGTGAAGGGGGCACTACTGGTTGATGATGTTTGTTCAGTGTTTATTTCCGTTACGAAAGAAGTTTCTGAGTCAGTGGTAATCTCTGAAGCCAATGTTGTAGTTTGAGTTTCAGGTACAACCGAAGTCGTTGGTCCAGACTCAGTAGTTGTTGAGGTCAAATATGTTGATTCAGTGAAAGTAGTGGTTTCAACGGGTTCAGGTGTTTCCGCATAGCTTGGACTTGTTGAAGTTGCGTCTGATGTACTAGTTGATATAGTTACAAAATCTGTTGCCCCAGAAAACCCATCTGTTGTCGATCCTGGAAATGTTGATGTCACCAGTGGTTCAGAGGTTTGTTCAAGACTCTCTGTGGAACTTTGTGGTGCACTTGTTGACTGGGTAGTTGTGTCCCCAGATGTGGTGAAGGGGGCACTACTAGTTGAGGATGTTTGTTCGCTGTTTATTTCTGTTACAAAAGTCGTTTCCGAGTCAGTGGTAATCTCTGAAGCCATTGCTGTAGTTTGGGTTTCAGGTACAACCGAAGTCGTTGGTCCAGACTCAGTAGTTGTTGAAGTCATAAATGTGGATTCAGTGAAAGTAGTGGTTTCAACGGGTTCAGAGGTTTCCGTATGGCTTGGACTTGTTGAAGTTGCATCTGATGTACTAGCTGAAATGGTTACAAAATCTGTTGCCCCAGAAAACCCATCTGTTGTCGATCCTGGAAATGTTGTCTCCAGTGGTTCAGAGCTTTGTTCAAGACTATCTGTGGAACTTTGTGGTGCACTTGTTGACTGGGTAGTTGTTTCCAGAGATGTGGTGAAGGGGGCACTACTAGTTGACGATGTTTGTACGGTGTTTATTTCCGTTACAAAAGTAGTTTCTGAGTCACTAGTAGTTTCTGAAGACAATGTTGTAGTTTGGGTTTCAGGTACAACAGAAGTCGTTGGTCCAGACTCAGCAGTTATTGAAGTCATAAATGTGGATTCAGTGAATGTAGTGGTTTCAATGGGTTCAGAGGTTTCCGTATAGCTTGGACTTGTTGAAGTTGCATCTGATGTACTAGCTGAAATGGTTACAAAATCTGTTGCCCCAGAAAATCCATCTGTTGTCGATCCTGGAAATGTTGATGTCACCAGTGGTTCAGAGGTTTGTTCAAGATTCTGTGTGGAACTTTGTGGTGCACTTGTTGACTGGGTAGTTGTGTCCCCAGATGTGGTGAAGGGGGCACTACTGGTTGATGATGTTTGTTCGGTTTTTATTTCCGTTACAAAAGTAGTTTCTGAGTCAGTGGCCAATGTTGTAGTTTGGGTTTCAGGTACAACTGAAGTCGTTGGTCCAGACTCAGTAGTTGTTGAGGTCAAATATGTTGATTCAGTGAAAGTAGTGGTTTCAACGGGTTCAGGTGTTTCCGTATAGCTTGGACTTGTTGAAGTTGCGTCTGATGTACTAGCTGCAATGGTTACAAAATCTGTTGCCCCAGAAAATCCATCTGTTGTCGATCCTGGAAATGTTGATGTCACCAGTGGTTCAGAGGTTTGTTCAAGACTCTGTGTGGAACTTTGTGGTGCACTTGTTGACTGGGTAGTTGTGTCCAGAGATGTGGTGAAGGGGGCACTACTAGTTGAGGATGTTTGTTCGCTGTTTATTTCTGTTACAAAAGTCGTTTCCGAGTCAGTGGTAATCTCTGAAACCATTGCTGTAGTTTGGGTTTCAGGTACAACCGAAGTCGTTGGTCCAGACTCAGTAGTTGTTGAAGTCATAAATGTGGATTCAGTGAAAGTAGTGGTTTCAACGGGTTCAGAGGTTTCCGTATGGCTTGGACTTGTTGAAGTTGCATCTGATGTACTAGCTGAAATGGTTACAAAATCTGTTGCCCCAGAAAATCCATCTGTTGTCGATCCTGGAAATGTTGTCTCCAGTGGTTCAGAGCTTTGTTCAAGACTATCTGTGGAACTTTGTGGTGCACTTGTTGACTGGGTAGTTGTGTCCAGAGATGTGGTGAAGGGGGCACTACTAGTTGACGATGTTTGTACGGTGTTTATTTCCGTTACAAAAGTAGTTTCTGAGTCACTAGTAGTTTCTGAAGACAATGTTGTAGTTTGGGTTTCAGGTACAACAGAAGTCGTTGGTCCAGACTCAGAAGTTGTTGAAGTCATAAATGTGGATTCAGTGAAAGTAGTGGTTTCAACGGGTTCAGAGGTCACTGTATAGCTTGGACTTGTTGAAGTTGCATCTGATGTACTAGCTGATATGGTTACAAACTCTGTTTGTCCAGAAAATCCATCTGTTGTTGATCCTGGAAATGTTGATGTCACCAGTGGTTCAGGGGTTTGTTTAAGACTCTCTGTGGAACTTTGTGGTGCACTTGTTGACTGGGTAGTTGTGTCCACAGATGTGGTGAAGGGGGCTCTACTAGTTGATGATGTTTGTTCTGTGTTTTTTTCCGTTACAACAGAAATTTCTGAGTCAGTGGTAGTTTCTGAAGCCATTGTTGTAGTTTGGGTTTCAGGTACAACAGAAGTCGTTGGTCCAGACTCAGTAGTTGTTGAAGTCATAAATGTGGATTCAGTGTATGTAGTGGTTTCAATGGGTTCAGAGGTTTCCGTATAGCTTGGAATTTTTGAAGTTGCATCTGATGTACTAGCTGATATGGTTACGAACTCTGTTGCCCCAGAAAATCCATCTGTTGTCGATTCTGGAAATGTTGATGTCTCCAGTGGTTCAGAGCTTTGTTCAAGACTCTGTGTGGAACTTTGTGGTGCACTTGTTGATTGGGTAGTCGTGTCCACAGATGTGGTAAAGGGGGCACTACTAGTTGATGATGTTTGTACGGTGTTTATTTGCGTTACAAAAGTAGTTTCTGAGTCAGTGATAATCTCTGAAGCCAATGTTGTAGTTTGGGTTTCAGGTACAACAGAAGCCGTTGGTCCAGACTCAGCAGTTGTTGAAGTCATAAATGTGGATTCAGTGAATGTAGTGGTTTCAATGGGTTCAGAGGTTTCCGTATAGCTTGGACTTGTTGAAGTTGCATCTGATGTACTAGCTGAAATGGTTACAAAATCTGTTGCCCCAGAAAATCCATCTGTTGTCGATCCTGGAAATGTTGATGTCACCAGTGGTTCAGAGGTTTGTTCAAGACTCTGTGTGGAACTTTGTGGTGCATTTGTTGACTGGGTAGTTGTGTCCCCAGATGTGGTGAAGGGGGCACTACTGGTTGATGATGTTTGTTCGGTGTTTATTTCCGTTACAAAAGTAGTTTCTGAGTCAGTGGTAATCTCTGAAGCCAATGTTGTAGTTTGGGTTTCAGGTACAACCGAAGTCGTTGGTCCAGACTCAGTAGTTGTTGAGGTCAAATATGTTGATTCAGTGAAAGTAGTGGTTTCAACGGGTTCAGGTGTTTCCGCATAGCTTGGACTTGTTGAAGTTGCGTCTGATGTACTAGTTGATATGGTTACAAACTCTGTTGCCCCAGAAAATCCATCTGTTGTTGATTCTGGAAATGTTGATGTCACCATTGGTTCAGAGGTTTGTTCAAGACTCTCTGTGGAACTTTGTGGTGCACTTGTTGACTGGGTAGTTGTGTCCCCAGATGTGGTGAAGGGGACACTACTAGATGATGATGTTTGTACGGTGTTTATTTCCGTTACAAAAGTAGTCTCCGAGTCAGTGGTAGTTTCTGAAGCCAATGCTGTAGTTTGGGTTTCAGGTACGTCAGAAGTTGTTGGTCCAGACTCAGTAGTTGTTGAAGTCATAAATGTGGATTCAGTGAATGTAGTGGTTTCAACAGGTACAGAGGTTTCCGTATAGCTTGGAATTGTTGAAGTTGCCTCTGATGTACTAGTTGATTTGGTTACAAACTCTGTTGCCCCAGAAAATGCATCTGTTGTCGATTCTGGAAATGTTGATGTCACCAGTGGTTCAGAGGTTTGTTCGAGACTCTCTGTGGAACTTTGTGGTGCACTTGTTAACTGGGTAGTTGTGTCCCCAGATGTGGTGAAGCGGGCACTACTGGTTGAGGATGTTTGTTCGGTGTTTATTTCTGTTACAAAAGTAATTTTCGAGTCAGTGGTAGTTTCTGAAGCCAATGCTGTAGTTTGGGTTTCAGGTACGTCAGAAGTTGTTGGTCCAGACTCAGTAGTTGTTGAAGTCATAAATGTGGATTCAGTGAATGTAGTGGTTTCAACAGGTACAGAGGTTTCCGTATAGCTTGGAATTGTTGAAGTTGCCTCTGATGTACTAGTTGATTTGGTTACAAACTCTGTTGCCCCAGAAAATGCATCTGTTGTCGATTCTGGAAATGTTGATGTCACCAGTGGTTCAGAGGTTTGTTCGAGACTCTCTGTGGAACTTTGTGGTGCACTTGTTAACTGGGTAGTTGTGTCCCCAGATGTGGTGAAGCGGGCACTACTGGTTGAGGATGTTTGTTCGGTGTTTATTTCCGTTACGAAAGAAGTTTCTGAGTCAGTGGTAATCTCTGAAGCCAATGTTGTAGTTTGGGTTTCAGGTACAACAGAAGTCGTTGGTCCAGACTCAGTAGTTGTTGAAGTCATAAATGTTGATTCAGTGAATTTAGTACTTTCAACGGGTTCAGAGGTTTCCGTATAGCTTGGAATTGTTGAAGTTGCATCTGATGTACTAGTTGATATGGTTACGGACTCTGTTGCCCCAGAAAATCCATCTGTTGTTGATTCTGGAAATGTTGATGTCACCAGTGGTTCAGAGGTTTGTTCGAGACTCTCTGTGGAACTTTGTGGTGCACTTGTTGACTGGGTAGTTGTGTCGCCAGATGTGGTGAAGGGGGCACTACTAGATGATGATGTTTGTACGGTGTTTATTTCCGTTACAAAAGTAATTTTCGAGTCAGTGGTAGTTTCTGAAGCCAATGCTGTAGTTTGGGTTTCAGGTACGTCAGAAGTTGTTGGTCCAGACTCAGTAGTTTTTGGAGTCATAAATGTGGATTCTGTGAATGTAGTGGTTTCAACATGTACAGAGGTTTCCGTATAGCTTGGAATTGTTGAAGTTGCATCTGATGTACTAGCTGATATGGTTACAAAATCTGTTGCCCCAGAAAATCCATCTGTTGTCGATCCTGGAAATGTTGATGTCACCAGTGGTTCAGAGGTTTGTACAAGACACTGTGTGGAACTTTGTGGTGCACTTGTTGACTGGGTAGTTGTGTCCCCAGATGTGGTGAAGCGGGCACTACTGGTTGAGGATGTTTGTTCGGTGTTTATTTTTGTTACAAAAGTCGTTTCCGAGTCAGTGGTAATCTCTGAAGCCAATGTTGTAGTTTGGGTTTCAGGTACAACAGAAGTCGTTGGTCCAGACTCAGTAGTTGTTGAAGTCATAAATGTGGATTCAGTGAATGTAGTGGTTTCAACGGGTTCAGAGGTTTTCGTATAGCTTGGACTTGTTGAAGTTGCATCTGATGTACTAGTTGATATGGTTACGAACTCTGTTGCCCCAGAAAATGCATCTGTTGTCGATTCTGGAAATGTTGATGTCACCATTGGTTCAGAGGTTTGTTCAAGACTCTCTGTGGAACTTTGTGGTGCACTTGTTGACTGGGTAGTTGTGTCCCCAGATGTGGTGAAGGGGGCACTACTGGTTGAGGATGTTTGTTCGGTGTTTATTTCTGTTACAAAAGTCGTTTCTGAGTCAGTGGTAGTTTCTGAAGCCAATGTTGTAGTTTGGGTTTCAGGTACAACCGAAGTCGTTGCTCCAGACTCAGTAGTTGTTGAAGTCATAAATGTAGATTCTGTGAAAGTAGTGGTTTCAATGGGTTCAGAGGTTTCCGTATAGCTTGGACTTGTTGAAGTTGCATCTGATGTACTAGTTGATATGGTTACAAAATCTGTTGCCCCAGAAAATCCATCTGTTGTCGATTCCGGAAATGTTGATGTCACCAGTGGTTCAGAGGTTTGTTCAAGACTCTCTGTGGAACTTTGTGGTGCACTTGTTGACTTGGTAGTTGTGTCCACAGATGTGGTGAAGGGGGCACTACTAGTTGACAATGTTTGTACAGTGTTTATTTCCGTTACAAAAGTAGTTTCTGAGTCACTAGTAGTTTCTGAAGCCAATGTTGTAGTTTGGGTTTCAGGTTCAACAGAAGTCGTTTGTCCAGACTCAGTAGTTGTTGAAGTCATAAATGTGGATTCAGTGAAAGTAGTGGTTTCAACGGGTTCAGAGGTTTCCGTATAGGTTGGACTTGTTGAAGTTGCATCTGATGTACTAGTTGATATGGTTACAAAATCTGTTGCACCAGAAAACCCATCTGTTGTCGATCCTGGAAATGTTGATGTCACCAGTGGTTCAGAGGTTTGTTCAAGACTCTCTGTGGAACTTTGTGGTGCACTTGTTGACTGGGTAGTTGTGTCCAGAGATGTGGTGAAGGGGGCACTACTAGTTGAGGATGTTTGTTCGCTGTTTATTTCTGTTACAAAAGTCGTTTCCGAGTCAGTGGTAATCTCTGAAGCCAATGTTGTAGTTTGGGTTTCAGGTACAACAGAAGTCGTTGGTCCAGACTCAGTAGTTGTTGAAGTCATAAATGTGGATTCAGTGAATGTAGTGGTTTCAACGGGTTCAGAGGTTTTCGTATAGCTTGGACTTGTTGAAGTTGCATCTGATGTACTAGTTGATATGGTTACGAACTCTGTTGCCCCAGAAAATGCATCTGTTGTCGATTCTGGAAATGTTGATGTCACCATTGGTTCAGAGGTTTGTTCAAGACTCTCTGTGGAACTTTGTGGTGCACTTGTTGACTGGGTAGTTGTGTCCCCAGATGTGGTGAAGGGGGCACTACTGGTTGAGGATGTTTGTTCGGTGTTTATTTCTGTTACAAAAGTCGTTTCTGAGTCAGTGGTAGTTTCTGAAGCCAATGTTGTAGTTTGGGTTTCAGGTACAACCGAAGTCGTTGCTCCAGACTCAGTAGTTGTTGAAGTCATAAATGTAGATTCTGTGAAAGTAGTGGTTTCAATGGGTTCAGAGGTTTCCGTATAGCTTGGACTTGTTGAAGTTGCATCTGATGTACTAGTTGATATGGTTACAAAATCTGTTGCCCCAGAAAATCCATCTGTTGTCGATTCCGGAAATGTTGATGTCACCAGTGGTTCAGAGGTTTGTTCAAGACTCTCTGTGGAACTTTGTGGTGCACTTGTTGACTTGGTAGTTGTGTCCACAGATGTGGTGAAGGGGGCACTACTAGTTGACAATGTTTGTACAGTGTTTATTTCCGTTACAAAAGTAGTTTCTGAGTCACTAGTAGTTTCTGAAGCCAATGTTGTAGTTTGGGTTTCAGGTTCAACAGAAGTCGTTTGTCCAGACTCAGTAGTTGTTGAAGTCATAAATGTGGATTCAGTGAAAGTAGTGGTTTCAACGGGTTCAGAGGTTTCCGTATAGGTTGGACTTGTTGAAGTTGCATCTGATGTACTAGTTGATATGGTTACAAAATCTGTTGCACCAGAAAACCCATCTGTTGTCGATCCTGGAAATGTTGATGTCACCAGTGGTTCAGAGGTTTGTTCAAGACTCTCTGTGGAACTTTGTGGTGCACTTGTTGACTGGGTAGTTGTGTCCAGAGATGTGGTGAAGGGGGCACTACTAGTTGATGATGTTTGTTCGGTTTTTATTTCCGTTACAAAAGTAGTTTCTGAGTCAGTGGCCAATGTTGTAGTTTGGGTTTCAGGTACAACTGAAGTCGTTGGTCCAGACTCAGTAGTTGTTGAGGTCAAATATGTTGATTCAGTGAAAGTAGTGGTTTCAACGGGTTCAGGTGTTTCCGTATAGCTTGGACTTGTTGAAGTTGCGTCTGATGTACTAGCTGCAATGGTTACAAAATCTGTTGCCCCAGAAAATCCATCTGTTGTCGATCCTGGAAATGTTGATGTCACCAGTGGTTCAGAGGTTTGTTCAAGACTCTCTGTGGAACTTTGTGGTGCACTTGTTGACTGGGTAGTTGTGTCCAGAGATGTGGTGAAGGGGGCACTACTAGTTGAGGATGTTTGTTCGCTGTTTATTTCTGTTACAAAAGTCGTTTCCGAGTCAGTGGTAATCTCTGAAGCCAATGTTGTAGTTTGGGTTTCAGGTACAACAGAAGTCGTTGGTCCAGACTCAGTAGTTGTTGAAGTCATAAATGTGGATTCAGTGAATGTAGTGGTTTCAACGGGTTCAGAGGTTTTCGTATAGCTTGGACTTGTTGAAGTTGCATCTGATGTACTAGTTGATATGGTTACGAACTCTGTTGCCCCAGAAAATGCATCTGTTGTCGATTCTGGAAATGTTGATGTCACCATTGGTTCAGAGGTTTGTTCAAGACTCTCTGTGGAACTTTGTGGTGCACTTGTTGACTGGGTAGTTGTGTCCCCAGATGTGGTGAAGGGGGCACTACTGGTTGAGGATGTTTGTTCGGTGTTTATTTCTGTTACAAAAGTCGTTTCTGAGTCAGTGGTAGTTTCTGAAGCCAATGTTGTAGTTTGGGTTTCAGGTACAACCGAAGTCGTTGCTCCAGACTCAGTAGTTGTTGAAGTCATAAATGTAGATTCTGTGAAAGTAGTGGTTTCAATGGGTTCAGAGGTTTCCGTATAGCTTGGACTTGTTGAAGTTGCATCTGATGTACTAGTTGATATGGTTACAAAATCTGTTGCCCCAGAAAATCCATCTGTTGTCGATTCCGGAAATGTTGATGTCACCAGTGGTTCAGAGGTTTGTTCAAGACTCTCTGTGGAACTTTGTGGTGCACTTGTTGACTTGGTAGTTGTGTCCACAGATGTGGTGAAGGGGGCACTACTAGTTGACAATGTTTGTACAGTGTTTATTTCCGTTACAAAAGTAGTTTCTGAGTCACTAGTAGTTTCTGAAGCCAATGTTGTAGTTTGGGTTTCAGGTTCAACAGAAGTCGTTTGTCCAGACTCAGTAGTTGTTGAAGTCATAAATGTGGATTCAGTGAAAGTAGTGGTTTCAACGGGTTCAGAGGTTTCCGTATAGGTTGGACTTGTTGAAGTTGCATCTGATGTACTAGTTGATATGGTTACAAAATCTGTTGCACCAGAAAACCCATCTGTTGTCGATCCTGGAAATGTTGATGTCACCAGTGGTTCAGAGGTTTGTTCAAGACTCTCTGTGGAACTTTGTGGTGCACTTGTTGACTGGGTAGTTGTGTCCAGAGATGTGGTGAAGGGGGCACTACTAGTTGAGGATGTTTGTTCGCTGTTTATTTCTGTTACAAAAGTCGTTTCCGAGTCAGTGGTAATCTCTGAAGCCATTGCTGTAGTTTGGGTTTCAGGTACAACCAAAGTCGTTGGTCCAGACTCAGTAGTTGTTGAAGTCATAAATGTGGATTCAGTGAAAGTAGTGGTTTCAACGGGTTCAGAGGTTTCCGTATGGCTTGGACTTGTTGAAGTTGCATCTGATGTACTAGCTGAAATGGTTACAAAATCTGTTGCCCCAGAAAATCCATCTGTTGTCGATCCCGGAAATGTTGTCTCCAGTGGTTCAGAGCTTTGTTCAAGACTCTGTGTGGAACTTTGTGGTGCACTTGTTGACTGGGTAGTTGTGTCCCCAGATGTGATGAAGGGGGCACTACTAGATGATGATGTTTGTTCGGTGTTTTGTTCCGTTACAAAAGTAGTTCCTTTTCCAGTTGTAGTCTCTGAAGAAGATGTTGTAGTTTGTGAGTCTGGTGCAAAATAAGTATTTGGTCCCAACTCATCTGTTGGTTTTGAAGTTTCAACAGCTGGTTCATAGCTGGGACTTGTTGAAGTTGTTATAGATATTCTAGCTGATATTGAATCGGATTCAGTGGAAATTAATAAGTTAGTTGTCTTGTCTGGTGTCTGAGAATTCATGAGCGTTAAATCAGCTTTTTCATCCACTTTGATGGGCACTTCAGATTCCATTGAAACATACGCTTCGGATCCTGATTCTCTTGGGCCATCATCGCTTCCTTTTCCTACGAACAAAGTCGTTTGATTTGCTATTTTTGTTCTTTCATGAAAGGCCACATTGTTGTTTCTTGAAGGACCTTGAAGAGTTTGTGTAGAGTCTGAAAGAAATTAATATCGTTTACTAAAATAAATAAATAAATATTATTGGCCACAGAGTAACTATCAATCCCTATCATTTCCCGGGCACAAAAAATATTTATTGGAAAACCAAGTTTGCGGAGAGACGAGAGTACGTCCTAGAAAGGGGCTGAACTTTTGGAAATATTTATTTTATTTCCATGAGATTTATGGTCTAAATTCGAAAATTTGATATATTTAAACTTTCGTGGGCGTTTTCTGCTCGCTTAATCACCCCCTTTTCCCTTGACCTCATATAATTGACCTCTACTATAAAACCTTCACTAAAAGGTCAGGAGTTTAAATGCTAATGTAAAAAGCAGTTTGTGAGTCTATATGAGATTCAATTTACACAGACACACACCAGAAATTATTTCTTGCTTTTGTATAACAGACAACGCCATGTCACTATTTAAGGGAACACCACACATAACATCTGTGATCAAGTGTTCGACCTCACTTTCAAGGCCATCCACCCCAGCACTTCCGACCAGTTCTCCACGTCACTGAACTCCTGTATCTTTCGTTTAAAAGTACGTTTGCAAAACCAACTATTCTTTTCATTGTAATCATGTAACAACATTCTATGTTTCAAAACTTGTGAAAACATTTTTTTTTAATAATTGGCAACAGCTTTCTTTCCCTTTCTGAAAAATTACAATTCTAAATCTATTAGTAGTAAGACTCCACTTGTTTTCACCTCTTCTTTTTCCCTCTTCAGGTTAATAATCCATGATTTCTTCAGACATGTGCTGGCGTGTAGAAACCACTCAGTGTTACTCGCTTTTTGATCCTTCAATGTCCTTTTAAGGATCAATGATTCATGGATTTATCAGGGAAAGTCAACAATTATTCTTCAGCATGAATATATTGACAAGATGCTTGACAAGCCTATGAATTACTCACAGCATAGAAGATAGTGTTGATTAAACACTGTAACTAATTATTTAAGTGTAATTCAATGACACATGTTCAATGTTCAATGGAGTGTACACACCTCCACTAAATCACTTTCGAGTTGACCGAACAATGAGTTGAGTAATCTACACAACTTCACATTGAAAAGACTGAAAAGCTGTAATAAATATAAGGCTGGAGGGTACACCTTAATACACACAAACAAAAGTTTAAAATATAACGTTTACAAAATGTTTTATTTGAATTTGCATTGAATTAACACAATGAAAGTTCCCTATATTTATTTTTATTAAGAAAGATATCAAAGTAATTTCACCCATGATATGAGAAGAATATATTTGAAAACCAAATTGCCTAAAAAGTCAGGAGGAGGAGAGAAAATTAAAGAATTAAAATAATTTAAAAATATTCTGGTGGATGATCTGCCATAAATTGACAACAAATCGTCTGATTTATTATGAATTAAATGTGTTAATAATTACATTAAAATTAGACACACCTTACACTAAACGGGGGTCTTCTGCCCTCCGTATGACCCCTTTTTTCCTTTTTTTAAATGCATGGATAAAAGTATGTGTAAGTCCAGAGTATTCGTATGGAAATTGTCTTATTTTAGTTGTATTTGAAAAGTGCACTGAGATATGACACTTTTGAGAATTCACTTTTTTTCCCATCCCATAGATAAGATTATGTAGACTCCACAATAAGAACACACCAAGATAATTATTTAACTGCACCTTTCTTGGTATTTTTGTAAATATGATTGTGTATATAATATAGTGCAGATTTATTTTCTATTCTATTTAGATTTTTTTTTTTTAGATTCTTTTCTTTTTAATATTTTATTTCTGGGTGTTTTATTTTTTTTGGTATATTGCTCTTGCTGTTGTTAAAACGAATTTCCCCTCGCGGGACAATAAAGGATTCTGATTCTGATTCTGATTCTGATTGATATAGATGTGTTATCTATACATATGCGGTCGAGGAATAAAGGTTATTGTGTAGCTAGCACTTACTCAACAGCAAGTTGTTATTTACAAACGAATGTTTGGATGATCTTTGAAGAGTGGTTTTAACGTATGTGCCAGAAAATGTATTAAGTTGAGTAGATTATTTGACATGACAGATTCTTTCAGAGCAAATTAAACAAAATGTGTTTCAAAGTGCTTGTAAATGAGAAAAAAATCGAGTAAATACTGTTCAGTAAAAGTAAAAAAGTTGCAGATTGAATATTTTCAGTAAACAAGGAGGATATGGCATGGAAAAAAAAGATATCAATATATCATTAGTAGACAAAAAAGTTCACTTCTGTGGGATCATTTAAAATGTATCTTACCTGTCGCTGAGCTGACTTGGATGAGGAAACATGTGACGATCAGCAAGTGTGAAGAAAGCGCCATAGCTTTGCAACATGTTTAGTCAAAAAATTAAATTCTCATTCCGCAATATGAGCAAACGATCAGTTGACTCTAATGCTGCCCTGTGACTGAGTGTTTAAAGCATTAGAGGCGTTGCTGGGAGATAAGATTTTATTGCGTACGTTCCGGATGCAACTCCTTTCTACAGCGACACCAGAACACACTTTATCCGTCAACGGATTCACCTGAGCAATAAATGTACAGACAGATCAACACTTTCCATGTGAACTTTAATTTGAAATGTATGAAGATGAAAGTCTTCTTCCACAACACAACCTCTGACAGGACTTAGAAAAGGGATAAATATTTTAAAAAAAAACAACATTTAAACAATCTACCTTCAATCTTATCAAATTTGTGTTATACTCTTTAAGAACAACTGAAATACGTTTTTATTCATACTTTATATCGGGAAGACTCAAGTAAATAATGTAACCTTTTTACAACATCATCATTCATTTCCAAAAATCCTCATCAATATTGATTAAGAGGGAATTAAATAGTACAAGAATGACACATTTAAAGCTGAAAACCCAAAATAAAGTCGTAGTTGATAAAGTTGAAATAAAGTAGTTAGAGTTTAACTAGTTAGAATAAATAATAAAAATCGGTATCAATTCAAATATTTTGATAGCTGTGAAAAATATTCTTATATGATCATTTTTACATTTTAAAACATTTTAAATCTGACAAAATCAGGGCCACATAAAAATAGTCCAAGTCTGTTTATTAGGATTTTTTTTTTTTGAAACCATTGTGTTATCTGAAGGTCAGGGTGACCCAATTGCCTGAAAACAAATGTGCTTGTGGTATCCCTTTTTTTGTCTCTAGGTCAAGGGGAACGACCTCCACTACTGTATATGTATTTGTGGAACCGAGGGAGGTCATTGACCACTGAATCAGAGACAACAGAAGGGATACCACAAACACATTTCTTTTCTGGAATTTGGGTCACTTTGACCTTGAGGGTTAAAATATGATATAATATTACTGTGGCGTGACACTGGTGTTCAGAATCACCATGACTGTGGCAATCATAAAAATGACTCCCTGTAATTATGATTGAAATTGAACAAGGTCTGATAAGGTACAATAATCTAGGCGGAGACCATATTACAAAACGGGAGGGACCGCAACAACGCCTGGCTCAAGGACATGCAGGAGTTAACAACTTTTGTGACATTGAAGGGGAAACAAAGACTCTCAGAAATTCTGACTATCAATCCATCCTGCTTTGTTAACTTCAACACCATCATCATCAACTGTGGCATCTTCCTCCAGTTGAGTTTTCTCCAGTTGAACTGCAACAGTTGTATTTGTTTGTGTAGATTTAAAACCTAGCGCAAAAAGAAAAAGACGTTTTGATTAATGTTTCAGGTTCTCTGGGGTTATAAATCCTCAAACAGGAGAAGGAGGCGGTGGAAACCTTTGAAAAGAAAGTTTCTTTCTACATCATTCTTGAGGGCTATAAGATAACTTTTACCACAAATAATAGTAATTTCTGAAAGTTGATCAAAGCTTTACATAAATTCAAGGAGTGGTGGACGGAAGCTTTGACAAAGAGAAAACCACATCATCGGCGTACAGAACGCAAGAGGTTTTAGCCGGTTGACCCCCGCTAATTATGCAGAGACTTTTCAACCGGTTACGACAGGCTCAGTATGAACGTTGTCTAAGAGGCGTCATGAAGCTTCATCCACACGTCGCTAGGTCCCCGAGTGAGCAGGGGCCCTGAGCAGGTAGGTGGTAGCATGAGTGCAGAAACAGGGCGGGCATCGGTCAAAGGTGACAAACATACTGTTAACACGACACAGCGATACACGCCTCACTTATTTTCCATGGAAAAGGTTCAAAGATTGTCCTGTTAATGTTAACTAGGGGGCGAGGTCGGCTGTTGACATCTCGCTCGGACTGTAAAGTGGATATTTTATGCTGTAAAGTGTGTCTCAAGCAGTAAGAACTCAATTAAAAATGCAAGTTTAAATAAATTCAAAGCTTATTATAAAATATATCTTTGGGACTATTTCCATACATTAAATTCATATCTTTTGTCACGAACATCCAGAGATATAATAATAATAATAATATTTAATAATAAGTGACTAAGATAAATCTAGATCATAATATTTTAAAATTTTACTTTCAATGCTGTACATTTTTTATTAGTACGTACATACCAACAAGTTGCAGTTACAGTTGCTCTAACATATCACTGTTAATTTTGTGAAAAATCTCTGATTTGGAAAACATTATCTCTCTCTTTAACCACAGAGGAAAAAAGAAGAAAAAAGTATAAACACCTCTTAGAATGATGTATATTCTACTATTCAACCAAATATTATTAAATATATTCAATATTCAACATCTATGAGCAATAACAGCCGATAAGGGTTATTGATGATTTGTTTGGAATATAAACGTGTCATTGATAAAGAATGATTAATTGACATTATCTGAGTAGTTGTTGAGCTTCATCAAGGACTTTAACCTTTTAACAGGTTTCAGATGCAGGTCCGACACACCTGCTGCTCATCACCCCCATAGACATATAAACATAGACATATAAACATAGAAATATATACATGGACATATAAACATAGACATATAAACATAGACATATAGACATATAAACATAGACATATAAACATAGACATATATACATGGACATATAAACATAGACATATAAACATAGACATATAAACATAGACATATATACATGGACATATAAACATAGACATATAAACATAGACACATTTACATGGACATATAAACATAGACATATATACATGGACATATAAACATAGACATATAAACATAGAAATATATACATGGACATATAAACATAGACATATATACATGGACATATAAACATGGACATTTATACATAGACATATATACATGGACATATAAACATAGACATATATACATGGACATATAAACATAGACATATATACATGGACATATAAACATAGACACATAAACATAGACATATATACATGGAAATGGCCTAGCGCCTGTCGTATCACCTGTCGTATCGTAGTGCAGCACCGTGCAGCGTCTCTCTCGCTTCAAGCAGAACAATCTTTTTTCTTTTTGTTCGCCTTATTTCTGGAGCATCCGTGAACATCTACATTTATTTTTGGACCAACATCCTTCGAAGTCGAATCGGGCCGAGGACAAGTCTGGAAAACTTCCCGGTGACAGGAGAATTAAGTGTGGATTGTTGAATATCCGATCCCTGTCCTCAAAAGATGCACTAATTAATGAACTTATATCAGATAAAACCATTGACTTATTATTCTTAACCGAAACTTGGCTGTCTATAGATGATTACGTATCTTTAAATGAATCAACACCACCCAGCCACACTAACTTTAACGCCCCTCGACGCTCTGGTCGAGGAGGTGGAGTCGCAGCCATCATCAACTCATGTCTGTCAACCTTTACTAGACCACAATGTGATTTCAACTCTTTTGAAAGTATTATACTTAGCGTATCTAATACAACCTTGAGATCAGGTCAGTCACTTCTCTTTGTTGGAGTCTATCGCCCCCCTGGACCTTATTCTGAATTTTTGTCTGAGTTCCCTGAGTTCTTGACCAGCCTGGTGCTTAAATCAGATAAAGTGATTATTGTTGGTGACTTTAACATCCATGTTGATATGGTCCATGATAGCTTAGCTAACAAGTCTGGAAAACTTCCCGGTGAGCGCATTCGTCAAACTTTCCCCTCACTATGTCTCCCTCTCCCTCTCCCTCCCCTGTTCTTTCCTGCTCGGTGTGTCAGATGTTTAGTTACGCTTAGACCTCCTTTAGAGATAGCATTAGTTGTGTAAAGTGTAGCCTGTTAGCTAGACTGGAGGTGAAGTTCGTTGAACTAGAGAGCCGGTTGTGCGCTGTCGAAGCTAAACCTATAGCTAGCCAGTGTCAGGTAGACAGTGCACAGCCACATAGCCTAGCAGGTAGTCCTCCAGCAATTCCCGAGCAGCCGGGAAACCAGGGTCGGTGGGTGACTGTTCGTGGGAGGAATAGTTCCCGGCCAAAGTCAACGGAGCACCACCAACCCCTTAGCGTTTCGAACAGATTTTCTCCACTCGACAAGTCACCAGTCGAGGAACCTGCTCTGTTCATAGGCGATTCCATTCTTCGGAACGTTAAACTAGCGAAGCCAGCGAGAGTAGTCTGCATTCCTGGGGCCAGAGCGGGCGACATTGAATCAAATTTAAAGCTGCTGGCTAAAGCTAAACGTAAATACAGTAAGATAATTATTCATGTCGGCAGCAACGACATCTGATTACGTTGCTCGGAGGTCACCAAGGTAAACGTTCAGTCGGTGTGTGCATTTGCACGAACAATGTCGGACTGTGTTCTCTGGACCCCTTCCCAATATGGCCAATGATGATATGTTTACTCGCTATTCATCATTTAATCGCTGGTTGTCAGAGTGGTGCCCAAACGGGGTTGGCTTTGTTAACAACTGGAAAACCTTCTGGGGAAAACCTGGTCTGCTTAGGAGAGACTGCATCCATCCCATGTTGGAAGGAGCATCTCTCTTGTCTAGCAGTGTTGACAGTTTTAGTGTAACGTGACTCAGAGCACAGATCAGAAGGCAGAACTGCAGTCTTCCACACTCTTCTGCCCTTCTCCCACAACAGCCACCCACCTCTAACCACATAGAGAGGGTCAATCTGACCCGCTTAATAAAACCAAGTAAAAATGACAGTAGAAGAGTTATTAAAGATAATCTAATTCAAATAAATCTAAATCAAATAAATACTACCATTGTAGAGGACAGGAGAATTAAGTGTGGATTGTTGAATATCCGATCCCTGTCCTCAAAAGATGCACTAATTAATGAACTTATATCAGATAAAACCATTGACTTATTATTCTTAACCGAAACTTGGCTGTCTATAGATGATTACGTATCTTTAAATGAATCAACACCACCCAGCCACACTAACTTTAACGCCCCTCGACGCTCTGGTCGAGGAGGTGGAGTCGCAGCCATCATCAACTCATGTCTGTCAACCTTTACTAGACCACAATGTGATTTCAACTCTTTTGAAAGTATTATACTTAGCGTATCTAATACAACCTTGAGATCAGGTCAGTCACTTCTCTTTGTTGGAGTCTATCGCCCCCCTGGACCTTATTCTGAATTTTTGTCTGAGTTCCCTGAGTTCTTGACCAGCCTGGTGCTTAAATCAGATAAAGTGATTATTGTTGGTGACTTTAACATCCATGTTGATATGGTCCATGATAGCTTAGCTAACAGGTTTAACTCTATCCTGGAGTCATTTGGTTTCTCTCAGTATGTACATGAACCAACTCACTGCTTTAAGCACACATTAGACCTTGTCCTAGCATACGGACTTGAAATTAAAAATGTTATTGTCTCTCCTCAGAATTCAGTTCTTTCCGACCATCAATTAATAACCTTTGACTTCATTTTAAATGAGCCAAGTCTACAGAGCAGGAGCACTCTCAAAAGATGTCTGTCTGAAAGTGTCGTTACCAAGTTTATGGAAATAATTCCCTCTGTGCTCAGTAAAACGCCTAGCCTCAGTGTGTCAAGAAACTCTACCCATAGTCACCCAGACATTGATAACTTTGTGGGCAGTTTTACAGACTCGTTGCACAATACGCTTGACTTAATCGCACCACTAACTAAAAAGACTGTTAACAGAAGTAGTCTTGCTCCCTGGTATACTCAGGAAACACGTAAATTAAAACAGGTTTCTAGACGACTAGAGAAGAAATGGCGTTCATCAAAACATAATGAATTCTACCAGGACTGGCAGGATAAGTTAAAAATATACAAGGCATCTCTTCGGAAAGCCAGAGCCAGCTACTACTCATCACTTATAGAAGCAAATAAGAATAACCCCAAGTTCTTATTCAGTACTGTAGCCAGGCTGACACGGAGCCATCAGTCCATTGAGCAGTCCATCCCTCCTCATCTCAGTAGCAATGACTTTATGAACTTTTTTAATGAAAAAATTGTAACTATTAGAGGAAAGATTCAAGACCTCCTAGATTCGTCTAATACAACCAGTGCAGCCTCACCGGTCACAGACACTATGACTGATACATACTTTGACTCCTTTCTACCAGTGAGTCCTCGACAGCTGTCCCAGGTTGTTTCCTCCTCAAAGTCCACAACATGTCTTCTCGATCCTATTCCCACATGGCTACTTAAAGAACTGTTCCCCTTACTTAGCACTTTCATACTTGACATTATTAACCTGTCAATAACATCCGGCTATGTGCCTCAGATTTTTAAAGTTGCAGTAATTAAACCTCTGCTTAAAAAACCCACTCTCGATCCAGAGGTCCTCACTAACTACAGGCCTATCTCTAATCTAGTATTAACTTCAAAACTTCTGGAGAAAGTGGTAACGAGTCAGCTCTGTGATTATCTCCAGGACAATGATCAATTTGAGGTGTTTCAGTCTGGTTTTAGGGAACACCACAGCACAGAGACCGCCCTGGTAAAAGTAAGTAACGACCTACTGATGGCCTCTGATCAGGGCCATGTTTCAGTTCTTGTTCTTCTAGATCTCAGTGCTGCATTTGACACTGTCGACCACCAAATCCTTCTACAGAGGCTAGAAAACCATTTAGGCATTCGTGGAACTGCTCTTAACTGGTTTAAATCTTACCTGTCGGATAGAACGCACTATGTACATGTCAACCACCTCTCATCGACACACACTAAGGTCAGCTATGGTGTCCCACAAGGTTCTGTTCTTGGTCCAATACTATTCACAATCTATATGCTCCCACTAGGGGACTTGATTAGAAGACACTCTATACATTTTCACTGTTATGCTGATGACACCCAACTTTACCTATCCATGAAGCCAGATAAAAGAATTCAGCTAACACAATTACAGTCCTGTATCACAGATATCAAGTCATGGATGACCAAAAACTTCCTCCTACTGAACTCGGAAAAGACTGAGGTTTTACTAGTTGGTCCGCAACATCTCAGACAATTATTTTTTTTTTACAAATTTTATTTTCATTTCAGACAAAAAAAGACAGTACAGAGTAACAAACAAAATATATATATGTATAGTAAATTATATTATATATGTAAAAGACAGAGAACAAAAAAAAAACAAAAAAAACAAAAAACAACAGGACAATAAGAAACAACAAAACAGGAAAAACCAAGTGCCAGACCACAATAGAGAAATAATAATAATAATAATAAGTTAACATTTTCAATGCTGCAGAAAAAAAAAAGAAAGTATTTACAAGGAGGTCAGAGAGTTCACAGAACTCCCTCTAAAGGAACAGCAACAATAGGTGGCTTATGCTTCATTGTCATTTCCTGATTGCGTCCAGAAACGGTCCCCAGATCTTGACAAACTTCAAGTGTAAATTAGACATTGTGTATCTAATTTGTTCCAGATACAGGAGAGAAACCATATCATTGAGCCATTTTTTGAAGGAAGGTGGAGATGGTGATTTCCATTCGCTCAGGATCACTCTCTTTGCAACAACCAGAGAGAAAGCTAGAGCTTGTTGCTGAGTGCTGGATAGATTAGAGGTTGATTCAGAACATCCCAAAACAACCAAAGCACCGGTCTGGATCACATTCACCTTGTATGCTTTAGAGAAAAAATTGAAAAACTCCAACCAATAAGGTCTTAACCTGCAGCAAGACCAGAACATATGTCCGAGTGAACCCTCTGACGTTGAACAGCGATCACATGAGGATGGAATGGCAGGGAAGATTCTGTTTAGCCTTGTTTTGGAATAGTGGAGTCTATGAGCGACCTTAAATTGAATTAATTGAAGCCTTGCATTTATCGAACAGAGTTTAATCCGGCTCAGTCCCCTCGTCCACACATCGTCTGATATTTTCTCGCCCAAATCTGTTTCCCACGACTCTTTAATGTGCGACGAAGGGACTGCCTTGTAAAATAGAGACACAAGTAATGAAATTAAATGGTTTGAGGTGGAGGATTTCCTCATTGTATGATGAAAAGTATGTTCTTTTGGCAAACGCTCGAAAGACTGAAATGATTTGCTGACAAAGTTCCGGATTTGAAGATATCTGAACCAGTGAGAGCTCGGCAAATTGAACTTTGACTGCAATTGAGCAAAAGTAGCAAATCTACCGCTAAAATACAAATCTTTGAAGGAGCATAAACCTCTCTCAGACCACTCACTGAACACTGGATCCATCTGTCCCGGTTTAAAAGAAGAGTTATGGCAAATAGGTGTATGAACAGAGAGTTCTGACAAGTTTAGGACATTTTTAATTTGTTTTAATATTTTAAAGGAATTGAATAAGATGAAATCATTTTTTAGAACTCTGAGCTGAGGAATAGTATTTGAGAGTAAGATAGAAAAGGGAGAAGTATTGAAATGAGAAAGTGTGATGTTAGTTTCAATAAGAGGCCATGAGGGGGCAGATGCGTCATTTGAATTTAACCCAGATGAAAATTGATTCCAAAAGATCCAGTTTCTGGCATTGCATGCCCAGTAATAGTGTCTGAACACTGGAAGAGCAAGACCCCCATCTGCCTTGGATTTCTGGAGATGTGCCTTACTTATGCGAGGAGGTTTGTAATTCCAAATAAAAGGTACTATGATTGAGTCAATTGTCTTAAAAAATGAGGAAGTGAGAAAAATAGGCACATTTTGAAAGAGATAGCTAAATTTGGGAAGTATAGTCATCTTAATAATGTTAACCCGACCAACAAGCGACAGTGGCAGGAGCTTCCATTTGTTTATTTTATTTTTTAATGCATTAATCAAATTTAAAAGATTGAATTTAAACAAAAACTTGGGTTGTCTTGTGACATTGATACCGAGATAAGTAAAATAATCTGAACTGATTTTAAAGGGCAATTTAGTCAAATAATCTGGATCCAAGTCCTTCGAGAGGGGCATCAAAGTGCTTTTGTCATAATTAATGGTAAATCCAGAAAGCTGGCCAAACTCTTTAATGAGATCAAGAAGGGATGGTAGAGACTCTGTTAATTTTGAAATTGTCAACACCACATCGTCAGCATAAAGGCCAATTTTAGATGTTACCTTCCCACATTCTATTCCACATATTTGGGGACAGGATCTGATCGCCACAGCCAGGGGCTCCAGTGCCAAAGCAAAGAGCATCGGAGAAAGACAACACCCTTGTCTGGTCCCTCGATTAAGATCGAAAGGAGTGGATTTATCGTAGTTGGTCAAGATACAGGATTTAGGATGAGCATAGAGAAGTTTTAAAATAGTTATAAATTGTTCGCCAAATCCAAACTTCCTCAGCACTCCAAACATAAATGTCCACTCTATTTGATCGAAGGCCTGTTGTGCATCCAATGATATTACTGCTGACTGTGGTTTTTCTGATGAGTACATGACATTTAGAAGACGCCGAGTATTTGAGACAGGATAGCGGTCAGGAATGAATCCAGTTTGGTCAGGATGAATTAGACTGCAGATGTGCTTTGATAACCGAGAAGACAAAACTTTGGCAATTATCTTCTGGTCGCTGTTTAAGAGGCTCAGGGGACGATATGAAGACATCTTTGTTGCATCTCTGTCTTTTTTGAGGAGTAAACAGATGTTTGCCTCATAGATAGAGTTTGGGAAGATGTTGCTCTTTACCGAACAGTTTATCATCCTCAGTAACAGGGGTGAGACTGCATCTATGTTTGCTTTATAAAATTCAATCCCAAACCCATCCGGACCACATGCCTTCCCACTGGGAAACGAGCGCATAGCCGCTTTGATTTCATCCAATGAGATCTCAGATTCTAATTCCTGACGAGCATCGTTACCAAGTCTGGGAATATCAAGCTTGTCTAAAAAAGCATCGATGTCATCAACAGAGGCCTTTGTCTTAGATGAATATAAGTCAGAGTAATAGTCCCGGAAACACTTGTTGATTGACTTTGGGTTTGTGATCAATTCTCCCGCAGCAGAGGAAATCTTATGGATAGCCCTGTCTGCTTGCACACCTTTCAGCTGTCTGGCGAGGAGTGTATGAGCTTTCTCACTCAGTTCAAAATGCTTTTGTTTTAGTTTGTGTATATAGTTTTTTACTTGTTCTGCAGATATCGTATGATATTCATATTTTAATTTGAGCATTGCATCTAGGGTGTTTTCAGATTTTGTGTTAAGATAATCAGACTGCAGTGTCTCAAGTTCAGATTCAATTTCTTTATAACGTTTACATCTCTCCTTTTTCTGTTTTGACTGATATGAAATAATATGTCCACGCATTACCACTTTAAATGTCTCCCACAAAGTTGCATCGGAGACTAAATCATTATCGTTAAAAAGGAAGAAGTCTGAAATTTGGATTGAGATATATTCAAGAAAAGATTTGTCAGTGTTCAGTGAGGGGTTAAATTTCCAATTGTACGAGCGAGCTGGTAGTTTAAAGTCAATTTTCATTGTAGCTGGAGCATGGTCGGATATTATTATGTTATTATATTTTGAGCTGGATACATTAGAAATTAATCTTGAGTCCACCAGGAAATAATCAATTCTAGTGAAACTACCATGGACCGGTGAGAAAAAGGAATATTGCCTGTCCAAAGGGTGCTGTATTCTCCAAATATCAACTAAATTTTGCTGTTTAATTAAATTATTAAGCACAGGGACTGATTTCAAAGGGGATGGTGTCTTTGAAGAAGATCTGTCGAGGGAAGCATCAAGATAGCAATTGAAGTCACCTCCTATTATAATATTTGAGTTGTCATGGTCTGCAACAAGATTAAACATTTTCTGGAAAAAATCTGGGCAATCAAAGTTTGGGGCATATATGTTAAGGAGTGCCAGCGGAACAGAATTAATGGAACCTGTTACGAGCACAAATCTGCCACCTGGATCTGCTGTCATGGATGAAAACAAGAATGGGACATTTTTCCGGATGAGGATGGCAACCCCTCTAGCTTTGGAGGAAAATGTTGATTGATAGACATTTGATATCCATTGTGCTCTGAGATTTCTTTGCTCTGATGAAGATATATGGGTTTCTTGCAAAAAGATAATGTCTGAGGAAATAAATTTTAGATGTTGAAAAACTTTTCCCCTTTTTAAAGCCTTGCCCATTCCTCTGCAGTTCCAAGTTGTGAAATTAATTGAACTCAAATCTGACCAAGTTCTTGAATACTCCTGCATCAAAGCAGTCTGTTAATAGGAATATACCTGCAACATATGTAGCTGTGGACTGGCAACAAAAAATAAAATAAAATAAAATGAAACATAAAACAAACACAAAACAAGAATGAACACATATAAACCCCTAACCCCGGTGTCATTAGAATAAACACACCAAAAAACCCTAAGCCTCAGAGGCTGCTGGGCGATAGAGCCCCCTCCCCACTCAGAAAAAGAGAGAGAAAAAAAAAAAACACCATCTCAAACCCGTGTGTAACACCTTATTTAGATGCACCGATTGTATAACACAAATAACTTATTTAGGAAAAAAGGAGTAAATGTGAACAGAAGTTTACCCAAACACCTCAATATTATTATAGAAAAAAAGTATATTTATAAACAAATGCATAAACAAATAACCCGAATATTATAACTTGTATAGAACTATTTCTGCTTTTTTATACGTATCAAAATATTTTTACATGTACATAGGAACACAGGCTAGTCGTCACTAAAACAATATTAAGTATGAATATATATGTTTGTAAACAGTGGAACGTAATGTAAACAGATCAAACCATGAGATTATGCTCTGGCAGGCAGGGAACCAGCGAACCTCTCAGCGTCAGACACGGAGATGAAAGTGCTGACAGAGCCGTTCAATGTCACCTGTAGCTTGGCCGGGAAGCGAAAGGAACACTCGGCGCCGGCATCTTTGAGCGTCTTCTTCACACTGGTGTAAAGGAGGCGCTGAGCAATGACTTCTGGTGGATAGTCAGGAAAAATGAAGATTGGCTTCCCTTGGTAGTTCAGCGGTCCACGCTGGCGCCCGAGCCGGAAGATCTTAGCGATGTCGCAGCAGTTGTGAAGTTTGGCCATGAAGGTGCGCGGCTTGTCCGACGACCCGGGTCGGGCGTTGTTGACTCGATGCGCCCGATCCACCTTAAGAGGCTTCGGAAAATTATCAATTCCAAGCAATTTGGGTAATAATCCAGTGATGAACTCGGTGGGGCGACCCATCTCCTCCCCCTCTGGGATGCCAATAACACGGATGTTTTGACGACGTGAGCGCCCCTCCAGATCCACCAGCTTAGCCCTTAGCTTAACATTTGCGGTCCCCAGCTCCACACACGTAGCCTCCAGTGCTGTGATGCGCGAGTCTGCGGACGTCAAAGCTTCGTCCACACACTCTAGACGTTGTTTCACCTCGCGGTGGTCAGTTTGCAGGGAAGCCAGGGTCCTTTCCATTGCGTCGAAACGCCCGTCTATGGATTCCTTCATGGCGTTCACAAGTTCAAAAACTTTCGCGAGTTCGGTGCTTTGGTTCGCAACGGCCGCCAAGATGGCGTCGTTACTAGCACCGCTGGCCTGTCCCGCAGTCGACTTGCTTTGATTCTCGTCTCTTTTCCCCATATTTCAAAGCGGTTGTGTTCCAAAAAAGTTGATAGAAAATGTTCCAGAAAATGCGCGGTGCAGAGTCTTTTAAATAACTATTTTTTGGCGAAACACACGGAGCTCAAAAAAGTACGTCTTACTCCATCACTGCACAAGAGCGCCCCCATCTCAGACAATTATTAACTAATGATCTAGCTTTACAAAATGGACTTGCTCCTGCTACTAGCACCACTGTAAAGAATCTGGGTTTATGCTTTGACGAGGACATTTAACTCACACATAAAACAAATCTCACGGACTGCTTACTTCCACCTTCGTAACATTTCAAAAATTAGGCATTTCCTTCCTTTAGATGCTGCTGAGAAGCTCATCCATGCTTTTGTTACCTCCAGGCTGGACTATTGTAACTCTCTTCTGTCAGGCTGTTCTAAAAAGTCTCTCAGAACTCTTCAGCTCATTCAGAACTCTGCAGCTCGTGTCCTGACTAAGACTAAGAGGCGCGAACACATTTCCCCTGTACTGTCTTCCCTACATTGGCTTCCTGTAGAGTTTAGAATACAATTTAAAATCCTTCTCCTAACCTATAACGCCTTACATGGTCTAGCACCAACATACATTAAAGATTTAATCCAAACTTACCAACCCTCAAGGACCTTACAATCCCTAAACTCTGATCTACTAGTTATACCACAAATCTCTAAATGTAGATCCGGAGCCAGGGCCTTCAGTTTTCAAGCCCCTCTACTGTGGAACAAACTACCGGCTTCAGTCCGGAGGGCAGACACCCTCTCTATGTTTAAAAATAATCTTAAAACCTTACTTTTCGATAAAGCCTATAATTAACTTGACTGTTTATCTCTAGCTGTCATAACTAACAAAACTGTTTATCTTAGCTGCTATAGGCTGAGAATGCTGGAGGAGTTTTAGTTTTAGTTTTAGACACCGAGCTCTGTATATCCTTCTTTTCTCGCCGGGGCCGTTCTGGCTTGGCTGGTTCGGGTGTGGGGGTCCGGCGGGTGGGGCCTGTGGGTGCCTTGGGCCTGGTGGTGGTGACCGCTGGTGCCGCGATGGCCCCGTGCGCCGGCGGGGGGTACGCCCGCTTCCGGGGGGTTTTTGATGGTGCGTGGGGGCGGGTGCTGGCGGGGGTGGCTGGGGTGGTGGATGGGGGGTTGCGCTGGGGGCGGTGCTGGGGCTGGGGGGTTGCTGGTCTCGGCGGGTGAACCGTCAGGGGTGGGGCTGGGGCTGGCCGGGTGTTCTGGATGACCTTCCGGCCCCGATGGCTTCACCTGGTCTGTGGTGGGGGGCCTGTCTTGGGGTGGGTGTCTGCTGCAGCGGTGGCTGTGGTCCTCTACCCGCCCTGTGTGGCATCTGCCGTGGTCGGGGGGTTTGTCGCCCTTGGTCCTGGGGGTTCGTGGCCAGGCTGGTCGGTCTTTCGTGGGCTTCCCGGGTGGGGGGGGCCACACTGGGCGGGGCCGCATTGGGGGGACGGCGGAGGCATTGGGCGGACCCATGTTACCGTAGTGACCATGTACCGCCCATGCAAGTGCTGCTGTCCCCCTGGGTGCTGCATGGTGGGTGGGGGCGGTGGCTGGGGGTCAGTACGTGTGATGGGCGGGGCCTCGGCACCTTAGAGACCGTGGACTGCCCATGGAATACTGCTGGCCCCCCAAACTTCCCTCATGGGGAGGTGGGCTGCGGCTGTTGGGGACGGTCTACAGTTCAAAGACTGGGGGCCGTTCCCGGATGGCTGCAGCCCCATTGCCCCCGCCCTGCCCGCACAACCGTGGCCCCCCTGTGACCCGGGGGACCTGGGCCGGTGCCTGGCCATTGCTCCCCCGGGCTCATGCGGTGGCACTCAACCCGGCTACTGGCCGTGTCCGCAGGGTATTGGGGGGGGTTCCGCCGCCGCTGCTGTGGTAGATCCCCATCTCCTTGACTCGGTCCCCTGCTATGGACTTGGTGGCGGCCTGACGGTCTGGGGGTCCTCCGTCGCCCGGCCTGGCCCCGGGGCCCTATCCCCTGACTGGTTCTTCTGGCTGCCCCTCTGCCCCGGTGCCTGCGCCTGGTGCCTCCCCCTCTCTGCTTCCTCGGTCGTCCTCGCCTGTGCTCGCCCTCTCGCGCCCCCGGTGGTGGTCCACCTTCTCGCTGGTGTTTGGGGTCGGCTCTGGTGGTTATCTCGCCTGCCGGGTCCTGGTCTCCCGCGGGTTCCTGCCGCGGCTTGGGCTGGCCTGGCTATTTCAACCCGCCCCCCCCCTCTCCCCTCTATATATCTTCACCCGTCACCGGAGTCTGTATACCTGTGTATTGTCTACATTTGTCCCAAACCCACACCTTTTTATTTCTCTCCCGGAGCTCCAGGGATCCACCTCCAGAGCTGCTGCTGATCCAGGGATCCACCTCCAGAGCTGTTGCTGATCCAGGGATCCACCTCCAGAGCTGCTGCTGATCCAGGATCTTCACCACGTCATCAGATCCCGAGTTCTCTCCAGCACCCCCATGGACCCTCCTACACTCTCCTCTTTTCTCTCACTATATCCTCACTCACTCCTCTCCTTATCCATCTGTCTACCCCCCCATCCTTCCTCCCAGCCGGTCAAAGCGGCAGGCCGTCAACAATGAGTCGGGTTCCGCTCGAGGTTTCTGCCTTCTAAAATGTTTTTTGCCATTGCTCACTGTACAGCTCACTGTACAGTGTTTTGTTTCTTGCTCTTTGTTGAATTGCTGGGATCTATTTTTCCTTAATCAACTGTAGTCTTATTTCAACTGTATAGTGTCTTGAGATAACTTTGTTATGATAAGACAATTTAAATAAAATTGAATTGAATTGAATTGAAATATATACATAGACATATAAACATGGACATATAAACATAGACATATATACATGGACATATATACATAGACATATAAACATGGACATATAAACATAGACATATATACATGGACATATATACATGGACATATATACATAGACATATATACATAGACATATAAACATGGACATATAAACATAGACATATATACATGGACATATATACATGGACATATAAACATGGACATATAAACATAGACATATATACATGGACATATAAACATGGACATATAAACATAGACATATATACATGGACATATATACATGGACATATAAACATGGACATATAAACATAGACATATATACATGGACATATATACATAGACATATAAACATGGACATATAAACATAGACATATATACATGGACATATATACATAGACATATAAACATGGACATATAAACATAGACATATAAACATAGACATATAAACATAGACATATATACATGGACATATATACATAGACATATAAACATGGACATATAAACATAGACATATAAACATAGACATATAAACATAGACATATATACATGGACATATATACATAGACATATAAACATGGACATATAAACATAGACATATAAACATAGACATATAAACATAGACATATATACATGGACATATATACATAGACATATAAACATGGACATATAAACATAGACATATAAACATAGACATATAAACATAGACATATATACATGGACATATATACATAGACATATAAACATAGACATATAAACATAGACATATATACATGGACATATATACATAGACATATAAACATGGACATATAAACATAGACATATATACATGGACATATATACATGGACATATATACATAGACATATATACATAGACATATAAACATGGACATATAAACATAGACATATATACATGGACATATAAACATGGACATATAAACATAGACATATATACATGGACATATATACATGGACATATAAACATGGACATATAAACATAGACATATATACATGGACATATATACATGGACATATATATATAGACATATATACATGGACATATATACATGGACATATATATATAGACATATATACATAGACATATAAACATGGACATATAAACATAGACATATATACATGGACATATATACATAGACATATAAACATAGACATATATACATGGACATATATACATAGACATATAAACATAGACATATATACATGGACATATAACCATAGACATATAAACATAGACATATAAACATAGAAATATATACATGGACATATAAACATAGACATATAAACATGGAAATATAAACATGGACATATAAACATAGACATATATACATGGACATATAAACATAGACATATAAACATAGAAATATATACATGGACATATAAACATAGACATATAAACATGGACATATAAACATGGACATATAAACATAGACATATATACATGGACATATAAACATAGACATATAAACATAGACATATAAACATAGAAATATATACATGGACATATAAACATAGACATATATACATGGACATATAAACATATACATATAAACATAGACATATAAACATAGAAATATATACATGGACATATAAACATAGACATATAAACATAGACATATATACATGGACATATATACATGGACATATATACATAGACATATATACATAGACATATAAACATGGACATATAAACATAGACATATATACATGGACATATATACATGGACATATAAACATGGACATATAAACATAGACATATATACATGGACATATAAACATGGACATATAAACATAGACATATATACATGGACATATATACATGGACATATAAACATGGACATATAAACATAGACATATATACATGGACATATATACATAGACATATAAACATGGACATATAAACATAGACATATATACATGGACATATATACATAGACATATAAACATGGACATATAAACATAGACATATAAACATAGACATATATACATGGACATATATACATAGACATATAAACATAGACATATAAACATAGACATATATACATGGACATATATACATAGACATATAAACATGGACATATAAACATAGACATATATACATGGACATATATACATGGACATATATACATAGACATATATACATAGACATATAAACATGGACATATAAACATAGACATATATACATGGACATATAAACATGGACATATAAACATAGACATATATACATGGACATATATACATGGACATATAAACATGGACATATAAACATAGACATATATACATGGACATATATACATGGACATATATATATAGACATATATACATAGACATATAAACATGGACATATAAACATAGACATATATACATGGACATATATACATAGACATATAAACATAGACATATATACATGGACATATATACATAGACATATAAACATAGACATATATACATGGACATATATACATAGACATATAAACATAGACATATATACATGGACATATATACATAGACATATAAACATAGACATATATACATGGACATATAACCATAGACATATAAACATAGACATATAAACATAGAAATATATACATGGACATATAAACATAGACATATAAACATGGAAATATAAACATGGACATATAAACATAGACATATAAACATAGAAATATATACATGGACATATAAACATAGACATATATACATGGACATATATACATAGACATATAAACATAGACATATATACATGGACATATAACCATAGACATATAAACATAGACATATAAACATAGAAATATATACATGGACATATAAACATAGACATATAAACATGGAAATATAAACATGGACATATAAACATAGACATATAAACATAGACATATATACATGGACATATAAACATAGACATATAAACATAGAAATATATACATGGACATATAAACATAGACATATAAACATGGACATATAAACATAGACATATATACATGGACATATAAACATAGACATATAAACATAGACATATAAACATAGAAATATATACATGGACATATAAACATAGACATATATACATGGACATATAAACATAGACATATAAACATAGACATATAAACATAGAAATATATACATGGACATATAAACATAGACATATAAACATAGACATATAAACATAGAAATATATACATGGACATATAAACATATACATATAAACATGGACATATAAACATGGACATATAAACATAGACATATATACATGGACATATATACATGGACATATAAACATGGACATATAAACATAGACATATATACATGGACATATAAACATGGACATATAAACATAGACATATATACATGGACATATATACATGGACATATAAACATGGACATATAAACATAGACATATAAACATAGACATATAAACATAGACATATATACATGGACATATAAACATAGACATATATACATGGACATATATACATGGACATATATACATGGACATATATACATAGACATATAAACATGGACATATATGACTATTATATATATATATATATATGTTAATGATCACCCCCTTCAATCGCTCTAGTGCGCCACCACGTGTAGAAACAATGAAATGCACGATTATAACAAATTAACTCAGAACTGAATCAGCAAACAATGAGTGTGTTGTGGCTTCAACACATGGTTAATATCCATCGATATTTATTTATTTATTTTTTACTTTTTTAATTTACTTGTTTTAGTAGATTTCCTGAAGAATCAACCGCTTAAATCAACCTTCAGGTCAAACCTTTATTTATTTGGCTCTATAGCTAAATTCTTCAGGACATCCCTGGAATAATAATTTCACAGAAATTACCAAAAATTGTGGAAAATAATATAGACACTTTAATAAATCAGAGTAAATAAGTAAATATACTTCTTGGCCTCTAGAGGTCGACACTGGTGTTGAATATCCTCTTGTAGTCCTTCAGCAGCAGCAGCTCACACATTTAGGTATTAACAAATGAAGGATATATTCCAACGTTACAGTTGATAAGTAGTTAATCATCCTTATTCTGGCTGAAAGTTTGCCAGTTTGTTGCTATTTTTACTTTTTTTTGTGTGTTTTTGTCAAAGTTAGCTTCACCTTCAACATCAGCCTCCATGAAAATGTTTTCCTTATTGCCAATAAAAGCAGCGTATGCACGGTTAATAAAGATAATGACTTAAAATCACCTTTCAATTGAAACCTGTATTGTTATTTTTAATAATATCAAAGCAATGCATCCATTCAATGTACATTAATTGATTATTGATTTTTTTACCTTTGCAATGTCATTTATATCAATAGCCAAATTTAAATCACTTTAATTGCAGGTCACAGCAGCCTTCGTCGTTGTTAGTTGTTCCTGTTGAGCTGAATAAGTTCGAGACACTCCTTCAAAGTAAAGTTTCAAGTTGTTTATTTATTAAAATCAGTTTCAGAATATCTTGCACGGAATGCAACTTCATTTCAGGCATGAATTGAAAAGCGTGAAGAGAAAACAATTTAAAAAAAGAAGGTTTCACCAGTTCGTGTTCTCGAGACAATTGACCTCAAAACCTGGATCATAGAAGTTGATCCTATTTTGTTATCCTTTGTTGCCATGAAGGATTTTTGTTCCTTAGAATCAAAGCTAGAGCAGGTGAGTTTGAACTTAATAGAGATATTCTCTCCTTTGTTTGCTACAAAAATACATTCAATATTCTTCAAAAGTGCAAATTCAGCTGATCCTGATGTCTTCAGGAATTGTGTTCAAAGCTCCAAAAATTAAAGATTTTAAGTCGAAGCATAAAAGAAAACATATGCATGAGCATTAAAAAATTTTACAAACAACAAATACATTAATGTGAGGATATAAATATGAAACAACACAAGTCAAAAGAAGCACAACAGAGGGTTTCCGTAGGCAGCAAACACAAATCATTTTTTTTAAATCATACGTCCTGAAGGTTTTTCAGTTGAGGTCGCTTGATTCTCATCTGAGGAGGGAGATAAAAGAGCAATAAATAAACAATCATCCTGCAATAAAAAAAATGTATTTTTATTCAAATAAAAAATCTGTTTCTACCAGGCTTGGATGCAACATTAATAGTATCAACACTAACGCTTCAAATTCCTTCTTTGAAAATATGTCAAACCTATTTTCATGCTTGATCAGGTGAAAATGAAAACTCGTGGTTCAACTTTACTGACCGGCGGGTTGGATGGAGAGATCCTGGAGTTAGAGTTGATGGAGTTGCTCGTGGAGTGAGGGAAGCCTTCATCGGACGCAGACCTGCTGTCCCGGCCTGTGGCGCGGTAGGGGCTGGGCTGTCGGTACAGAGGTGCCGGACTGTAGGCGGGTACTGGTCCCTGGTTCTGCCGCTCCTCAGAGTCAGTGGCCCATTCGTCATGAGTGTACGAGCGGTTTCTATAATCATCTGCAGGCAACATTACATAAATCACTTTCAAGCCAATCAGACAATACCAGTACGGTAGCAATACACAATAAAATTATATCACGCACACATCGATTTGACCCCAAACTGTACTTGCAGAACGTATTCTGACAAATATTTACCCCAAAATAAGACTGACGCGACATATGTTTTGTGATATATTAAATCATGTTTGGAAGTTTTAGTTTCTTCATTTGTTTAGAAGTTGTATGCCCCCAAATAGTGCTTGCAGAACTTAAATTGCCTTTCTCACTTGGACTAGTTTGTTTTCATGTCTAAACAAGAAGGATATGACTCGCCTGCAGTTGATACAAAACTCTGCAGCGAAAATTCTGACCTGCACTAGTAGAAGAACTCACATTTCTCCGATCCTTAAAACTCTTCACTGGCTGCCAGTTTCCTTCAGGATCATTTTAAAATTCTGGTTCTTACTTTCAGATCTATTCATGGTCAGACCTTCCATCAGTGATCTGATCCAGACTTACACCCCAGCTCGGGCTCTGAGGTCTGTGGATCAGAATCTACTGATGGTTAGGAACAATCTCTGTGTTTGATGATCTACTGACTCCTTCAAGAAACATCTTAAGACGTTTTTATTTGTTTAGGCTATTCCTTGATTTTCTGGAACTCCTGTTGTGTTATCAGTTTTATCTTGACCTTTAAAGTATATACTTTATTGAATATTGTTTTGTTTGTTTAAGCGCTTTGTGATGGTCTGGAAAAGCGCTATATAAATACAAATTACTTACTTATTTAACTTACTGTGACATTTGTCAAAATTTTACCCCAAATTAATACTGACAGAACATACAATTGTGTTTTTATTTCATGATTCACAATCAGTTTAGGGACACCGTTTGAAAAGTACAAATCTAAACGATAGTCGTCCGTAGTTAGCGTGAGAATTTAAGTATTTTTTACAACTTTTCTTTTCTTAAGCCACTGTAACACAAGTTTGCACTGCATAACATTCTTGAAAAAAAGGCTTTTGGATAAAACTTGTTTTTCAAAATATAACCGGCAATTAAAAAAGAAAAGCTTTCCTAAAAAAAGATTTTAAAAAGAGTTTTTCTAACACACCTGAATGATGTGTTGAGCTGTTGGAGCGTGACCACTGGAAGTCCTCCTTCAGCCACTGGTCCACCAGCTTCTCTTTCAGGTCTTTTTTCCTGTCGGGAGCAGAAACACCAGTCGTAACTCGTGTGAAAACTAACATTTATCTTTGGCTACAATCAACACAATAAATCCAGTATCGCTGTGGAAATAGATATGAGTTGGAAATACAAGACTTTTATGGAAGTATATCAGTAAGGAAATATTCAATGGTTGAATGTAATGTTGAAACTTTTAATAGAAATACATTTTGAAGCATTTACTTATTTCTATATTGAAAAGTTATTTTTTAATATAGAGTATCAGAAAACTTTTATTGCCAGAGTTATAAAAAAAAAAACATGAATTTATTTTGGAAAAGGAATTTTCAAAGAAAACCCGACCTTTTGATATAAGACTTATTGTATTAAATGTTTTAATAAAAACAGTTATAAGGCTTAAAAAAAAGTTTTATGAAAAGAAATCTAAAGTTTAAACATTTGATTTGAAGAATTAAATCATTTCTGATGACACTGATTTACTTGCGTAGACTTGCTGTCCAACATAAAGCACCTGTTACTACATATATATATATATAAAACTATATTTGTAGCCTGAGAGTGGACAGATCAATCCTCTTACCGCTCCTGCCTCTCTTTCTTCATTATTTTGTAAGATGTCAGCGCAGCCACGGTCAGTACGAGGCCAACAAGGACTGCACCGACGCCGGCACCAAATGCAGTCTTGTGCACTGGCAGTCGACAGTCGTCGGCCAGGTACCAATTCCCCTTGGGATTCACGCAACTGAAACAGAAAAGACGTGCAATAAAAGTGAGTCTTTACATCTACACAACATGATTGACGTGAAGCATTCAAGCTAAACTAATGTGTAGATTTAAGTGTCTGTTGTTGTTATGTGTGACTCTATTGTATCATCAGTGTGTGTTTGTACAAAACTCTCTTTTCATTGAAATATTGACATTAGAAAATTATCTTAAGCCCCGCCCACTGAAAATAATGATCTTTTCTGGAGATTAAATCTTGAAACACGCCCACTCTGCTGTGATTGGTCAAGGTTTGTTGCCACGCATCATCAATCCAGGAAGTCTCCACCTCCAAGGGACTCGTTGTATAAACAAAGCGGGGGGGTGATTACAGGTGATTGGAGGAGTGAAGCCATAATATGACGTCATTACTCTCGTAACCACTCATTCGCCAATATTTCAGAGCAACTTTATAAAGTGATACGTTGAAAACATGGTCATGATGAGGGACTTACTGCGTCTTGGAGAGGAAGACTTCAACATTTGAAACATGTGAGTCAGGAGAGTTGGGTTTTTACATTAGTTGATCCAGTATCTTAAATTTTTGACGCTCTACTCAAGATTGAAATAATTTGTTTGTGTCTTCCCCCACAGAATATTGCTTTAATCTCAATGAGAAACGACAGTAGGACAAGAACGATGGATTCATTTTAAGTCTCGCCTCGTCTGAAAACATAATCTATCTGTGTTATTAATATTTTTGAATATATATGTTCCCATCATGCATTTGAGTCCATGACATCAACTCACTCGCAGTAAATGCCCCTTTCAACGTTCAGCTGGCAGAGAGCTCCACTGTAGCATAGTTTTGGTGTTGGGTGGAGTTCTTTGGAGCATGCAGTCACGCATATGACGTCTCCCGTCTCAGTTTCTTTGACTGAATAAAATTGCGTGAGATTCTTATCCTCCACAAACTCATCACAGGCTGCGAGAGAGAGCGCGACATGTTAGACATCCATGACATATGGGGAGTAAAGTTTCAATCTTTATCAGAGACACTCACTGCTTTCGAGAAGAGGCTCTTCAGGCTCCACCTCAGGTAGAACAGTGACGTTGAAAGCACAGCCTAAAGTAAACAAAAGAAGAAAGTGCTGTGAGTATTCAGTATAACGTGTTCTAACAGCATGCGTGGGACTGGGCAGACTTACCTTCGGTACAATTAACCAGGCTTTTAACAGCTTCTTTCAGTCTCGTGGTGTCATCCTCATATTCTTGTAAGAAGGAGCCGTTGTTCCTGATCTCCAAAATCACATCGTGTGTGACATTCACACTAGGGTTAGAAAACAATAAAGAAATAAAATAGAATGTCTACAAAAGATATATAAAATGCTGTTTAGAATATGCTTTGTTTTGTGTCAGTTTCAGTTCAATTATGTATTTGTAGTAATCCGTTGAGACCTTTTTTAAACATGTTTTGGCTGGAAAACAGAATCGACTTCACAAAGTTTTGAAACCATATTTAGTTAATTTGTTCCTCAGTTTGATCCTCATTTCTTTGAGACTTTGTAAATTTGTTTCAGGCCTTGTAAAATTGTCTAGTGTTTGCACATTTGTTTCAGTTTCTCAATTTGTTTTTCTGAGTTTGTAAATCTTTTTAAGCATTTGTAAATCAATCTATCATAGTTTGTTAATCCATTTGTGTGTTTGTAAATCAGTAAATTAGTTTCAGTTTGTTCATTTGTTTTATACTTTTCAAACGGTTTCAGAGTTTTGAATTTATTTTTAATATTTTGTCATTAGTTTGTTCTAAGAATTTGTACATGTGTTTTGCACGCCCCCGCTTACTGTACATTTTAACCATAACCATATCTACATCTTTGGTGAATCCAAACATTGCCTGTTTTCAGCTTTTGGCTAAATTGTTGTAGACATCGTAAACTTTCATTTGAATGAAAGATGAAAGTAAAAAAGTAAAGTTGTAGTTACAAGAGATAAATTCCATTTCTTCCTCCATTTAGCCTTTTATTTTTCTTTAATGTTGAACTTTGGGTTATAGAATGTTTTCATAAAAGCAGAAAAATCCAAAATTAATTTATAAGACAATATCTAACTTATGCCTTTTATATTGGAATATATATTTTTTATCATCTAGATTGAATCCTAATCTTAAACAAGTGATTTTTTTTTTTTAGTCATTGGTACCATATAGTTTTGCATACCCAGGGATGGTAGGCTGAGGATTATCAGCGGTGACTGCAGCTTCTATCTTCAGCTAAAAAAAAAAGAACATTCATATTTATTAAGGTTCAATTTGAAAGAGGAGGAGAATTTTCTCACCTCTGCCAAAATGTTGTACGACCGTTTTCTCAACACTTGTTTGCTGTTATTAACAGAGAAGAATATAAACATTTGGGAAATTGTATCTTTGTTTAATTTGACTTTCAAATATTTAAGTAATTTACCTGACATCCGTTACCACCACTGTTCTAAAATTTGAAATTTTTTCATTAATGTAAAAGGTCTCCATCTGAAATTGTTAGATGACAAGACATGAGTCAGATGCACAGTTGTAGATAGAGTGACCAAGAATTCACAGTTGAAGGCATCTACCCGCTTAATAAAGTTGGCAACAAAGTCTTTATATTCATCAGATGATTTGTCATCATATCTATCGTTATACTCCTCTTCAATCACGATGATGACCAGAACAGTTCTGTTGATGGTGTCTAAAAGAGGAGGATGAATCACAGACATGGATTAGTAAGAAAATGGATCAGAACTCTGGCATTCAAATGTGGATGCTCCATTTAAAATGAAAGAAGGTTTACCAGGTTGGATTTCTTTCACAATTTCACAACGATTTCCAGAGAAACCAATCGGGCACAGACAGACACTACCATTTCTAGTTCCTCCATTTAAGCATGTAATAGGTATAGCTGTAGTCGGACTTGAAACAGTTGTCCCTGGTGTTGTGACATCAGGAGGAGTGGTCAAAGGAGCAGTGGTTTTTTTGGGAGTGACTTCATTTGTGGTACTTCCAGTAGGAGTGGTTTCATGAGCAGTAGTTTTAGATGAAGTGACTTCTTTTGTAGTAGGTCCACTAGGCGTGATTTCAGGCGCAGTAGTTTTTGAAAGAGTGACTTCATTTGGCGATGTTCCAGTAGGTGTAGTTTCAGGAGCGTTAGTTTTAGAGGGAGTCACTTCAGTTGGAGGAGTCCCAGTAGGTGTAGTTTCAGAAGCTGTAGTTTTAATAGGAGTAACTTCAATTGGAGTATTTAAAGCAGGAGTGGTTTCAGGCCCAGTAGTTTTGGGGGGAGTGACTTTGGTTGGAGATGTTCCAGTAGCTGTAGTTTCAGAAGCAGTAGTTTTAGATGGAGTTACTTCAGTTGGAGTATTTAAAGCAGGAGTAGTTTCAGGCGCAGTAGTTTTAGATGGAGTTACTTCAGTTGGAGATGTTCCAGTAGGTGTAGTTTCAAAAGCAGTAGTTTTGGATGGAGTTACTCTAGTTGGAGATGTTCCAGTAGGTGTAGTTTCACGAACTGTAGTTTTAATAGGGGTAACTTCAGTAGGAGTATTTAAAGCAGGAGTGGTTTCAGGGGCAGTAGTTTTAGATGGAATCACTTCAGTTGGAGATGTTCCAGTAGGTGTAGTTTCATGAACTGTAGTTTTAATAGGGGTAACTTCAGTAGGAGTATTTAAAGCAGGAGTGGTTTCAGGCGCAGTAGTTTTCGGTGAAGTGACTTCAGTTGGAGGAGTTCCACTAGTCTTGAATTCAGGGGCAGTAGTTTTGGGGGGAGTGACTTTGGTTGGAGATGTTCCAGTAGCTGTAGTTTCAGAAGCAGTAGTTTTAGATGGAGTTACTTCAGTTGGAGTATTTAAAGCAGGAGTAGTTTCAGGCCCAGTAGTTTTAGATGGAGTTACTTCAGTTGGAGATGTTCCAGTAGGTGTAGTTTCAAAAGCAGTAGTTTTGGATGGAGTTACTCTAGTTGGAGATGTTCCAGTAGGTGTAGTTTCACGAACTGTAGTTTTAATAGGGGTAACTTCAGTAGGAGTATTTAAAGCAGGAGTGGTTTCAGGGGCAGTAGTTTTAGATGGAATCACTTCAGTTGGAGATGTTCCAGTAGGTGTAGTTTCAGAAGCAGTAGTTTTAGATGGAGTCACTCTAGTTGGAGATGTTCCAGTAGGTGTAGTTTCAGAAGCAGTAGTTTTAGATGGAGTTACTTCAGTTGGAGATGTTCCAGTAGGTGTAGTTTCAGAAGCAGTAGTTTTAGATGGAGTCACTCTAGTTGGAGATGTTACAGTAGGTGTAGTTTCAGGAGCTGTAGTTTTAATAGGAGTAACTTCAGTTGGAGTATTTAAAGCAGGAGTAGTTTCAGGCGCAGTAGTTTTGGGGGGAGTGACTTTGGTTGGAGATGTTCCAGTAGGTGTAGTTTCAGAAGCAGTAGTTTTAGATGGAGTTACTTCAGTTGGAGATGTTCCAGTAGGTGTAAGTTCAGAAGCAGTAGTTTTAGATGGAGTTACTCTAGTTGGAGATGTTCCAGTAGGTGTAGTTTCAGGAGCTGTAGTTTTAGATGGAATCACTTCAGTTGGAGATGTTCCAGTAGGTGTAGTTTCAGAAGCAGTAGTTTTAGATGGAGTTACTCTAGTTGGAGATGTTCCAGTAGGTGTAGTTTCACGAGCTGTAGTTTTAATAGGAGTAACTTCAGTAGGAGTATTTAAAGCAGGAGTGGTTTCAAGCGCAGCAGTTTTGGGGGGAGTGACTTCAGTTGGAGGAGTTCCACTAGTCTTGAATTCAGGGGCAGTAGTTTTAGATGGAATCACTTCAGTTGGAGATGTTCCAGTTGATGTAGTTTCAGAAGCTGTAGTTTTAATAGGAGTAACTTCAGTTGGAGTATTTAAAGCAGGAGTAGTTTCAGGCCCAGTAGTTTTGGGGGGAGTGACTTTGGTTGGAGATGTTCCAGTAGCTGTAGTTTCAGAAGCAGTAGTTTTAGATGGAGTTACTTCAGTTGGAGTATTTAAAGCAGGAGTAGTTTCAGGCGCAGTAGTTTTAGATGGAGTTACTTCAGTTGGAGGTGTTCCAGTAGGTGTAGTTTCAGAAGCAGTAGTTTTAGATGGAGTCACTCTAGTTGGAGATGTTCCAGTAGGTGGTGTAGTTTCAGGAGCTGTAGTTTTAGATGGAATCACTTCAGTTGGAGATGTTCCAGTAGGTGTAGTTTCAGAAGCAGTAGTTTTAGATGAAATCACTTCAGTTGGAGATGTTCCAGTAGGTGTAGTTTCAGAAGCAGTAGTTTTAGATGGAGTTACTTCAGTTGGAGATGTTCCAGTAGGTGTAGTTTCAGGAGCTGTAGTTTTAGATGAAGTGACTTCTTTTGTAGTAGGTCCACTAGGCGTGATTTCAGGCGAAGTAGTTTTTGAAAGAGTGACTTCATTTGGCGATGTTCCAGTAGGTGTAGTTTCAGGAGCGTTAGTTTTAGAGGGAGTCACTTCAGTTGGAGGAGTCCCAGTAGGTGTAGTTTCAGAAGCTGTAGTTTTAATAGGAGTAACTTCAATTGGAGTATTTAAAGCAGGAGTGGTTTCAGGCGCAGTAGTTTTCGGTGAAGTGACTTCAGTTGGAGGAGTTCCACTAGTCTTGAATTCAGGGGCAGTAGTTTTAGATGGAATCACTTCAGTTGGAGATGTTCCAGTTGGTGTAGTTTCAGAAGCTGTAGTTTTAATAGGAGTAACTTCAGTTGGAGTATTTGAAGCAGGAGTAGTTTCAGGCCCAGTAGTTTTGGGGGGAGTGACTTTGGTTGGAGATGTTCCAGTAGCTGTAGTTTCAGAAGCAGTAGTTTTAGATGGAGTTACTTCAGTTGGAGTATTTAAAGCAGGAGTAGTTTCAGGCCCAGTAGTTTTAGATGGAGTTACTTCAGTTGGAGATGTTCCAGTAGGTGTAGTTTCAAAAGCAGTAGTTTTGGATGGAGTTACTCTAGTTGGAGATGTTCCAGTAGGTGTAGTTTCAGGAGCTGTAGTTTTAATAGGAGTAACTTCAATTGGAGTATTTAAAGCAGGAGTAGTTTCAGGCGCAGTTGTTTTGGGGGGAGTGACTTTGGTTGGAGATGTTCCAGTAGGTGTAGTTTCAGAAGCAGTAGTTTTAGATGGAATCACTTCAGTTGGAGATGTTCCAGTAGGTGTAGTTTCAGAAGCAGTAGTTTTAGATGGAGTCACTCTAGTTGGAGATGTTCCAGTAGGTGTAGTTTCACGAACTGTAGTTTTAATAGGGGTAACTTCAGTAGGAGTATTTAAAGCAGGAGTGGTTTCAGGGGCAGTAGTTTTAGATGGAATCACTTCAGTTGGAGATGTTCCAGTAGGTGTAGTTTCATGAACTGTAGTTTTAATAGGGGTAACTTCAGTAGGAGTATTTAAAGCAGGAGTGGTTTCAGGCGCAGTAGTTTTCGGTGAAGTGACTTCAGTTGGAGGAGTTCCACTAGTCTTGAATTCAGGGGCAGTAGTTTTGGGGGGAGTGACTTTGGTTGGAGATGTTCCAGTAGCTGTAGTTTCAGAAGCAGTAGTTTTAGATGGAGTTACTTCAGTTGGAGTATTTAAAGCAGGAGTAGTTTCAGGCCCAGTAGTTTTAGATGGAGTTACTTCAGTTGGAGATGTTCCAGTAGGTGTAGTTTCAAAAGCAGTAGTTTTGGATGGAGTTACTCTAGTTGGAGATGTTCCAGTAGGTGTAGTTTCACGAACTGTAGTTTTAATAGGGGTAACTTCAGTAGGAGTATTTAAAGCAGGAGTGGTTTCAGGGGCAGTAGTTTTAGATGGAATCACTTCAGTTGGAGATGTTCCAGTAGGTGTAGTTTCAGAAGCAGTAGTTTTAGATGGAGTCACTCTAGTTGGAGATGTTCCAGTAGGTGTAGTTTCAGAAGCAGTAGTTTTAGATGGAGTTACTTCAGTTGGAGATGTTCCAGTAGGTGTAGTTTCAGAAGCAGTAGTTTTAGATGGAGTCACTCTAGTTGGAGATGTTACAGTAGGTGTAGTTTCAGGAGCTGTAGTTTTAATAGGAGTAACTTCAGTTGGAGTATTTAAAGCAGGAGTAGTTTCAGGCGCAGTAGTTTTGGGGGGAGTGACTTTGGTTGGAGATGTTCCAGTAGGTGTAGTTTCAGAAGCAGTAGTTTTAGATGGAGTTACTTCAGTTGGAGATGTTCCAGTAGGTGTAAGTTCAGAAGCAGTAGTTTTAGATGGAGTTACTCTAGTTGGAGATGTTCCAGTAGGTGTAGTTTCAGGAGCTGTAGTTTTAGATGGAATCACTTCAGTTGGAGATGTTCCAGTAGGTGTAGTTTCAGGAGCAGTAGTTTTAGATGGAGTCACTCTAGTTGGAGATGTTCCTGTAGGTTTAGTTTCAGGAGCTGTAGTTTTAATAGGAGTAACTTCAGTTGGAGTATTTAAAGCAGGAGTAGTTTCAGGCGCAGTAGTTTTGGGGGGAGTGAATTTGGTTGGAGATGTTCCAGTAAGTGTAGTTTCAGAAGCAGTAGTTTTAGATGGAGTTACTTCAGTTGGAGGTGTTCCACTAGGTGTAGTTTCAGAAGCAGTAGTTTTAGATGGAGTCACTCTAGTTGGAGATGTTCCAGTAGGTGGTGTAGTTTCAGGAGCTGTAGTTTTAGATGGAATCACTTCAGTTGGAGATGTTCCAGTAGGTGTAGTTTCAGAAGCAGTAGTTTTAGATGAAATCACTTCAGTTGGAGATGTTCCAGTAGGTGTAGTTTCAGAAGCAGTAGTTTTAGATGGAGTTACTTCAGTTGGAGATGTTCCAGTAGGTGTAGTTTCAGGAGCTGTAGTTTTAGATGGAATCACTTCAGTTGAAGATGTTCCAGTAGGTGTAGTTTCAGAAGCAGTGTTTTCAGATGGAGTCACTCTAGTTGGAGATGTTCCAGTAGGTATAGTTTCAGGAGCTGTAGTTTTAATAGGAGTAACTTCAGTTGGAGTATTCAAAGCAGGAGTAGTTTCAGGCGCAGTAGTTTTGGGGGGAGTGACTTTGGTTGGAGATGTTCCAGTAGGTGTAGTTTCAGGAGCTGTAGTTTTAATAGGAGTAACTTCAATTGGAGTATTTAAAGCAGGAGTGGTTTCAGGCGCAGTATTTTTCGGTGAAGTGACTTCAGTTGGAGGAGTTCCACTAGTCTTGATTTCAGGGGCAGTAGTTTTAGATGGAGTTACTTCAGTTGGAGATGTTTGAGTAGGTGTAGTTTTAGAAGCAGTAGTTTTAGATGGAATCACTTCAGTTGGAGATGTTCCAGTAGGTGTAGTTTCAGAAGCAGTAGTTTTAGATGGAATCACTTCAGTTGGAGATGTTCCAGTTGGTGTAGTTTCAGAAGCAGAAGTTTTAGATGGAGTCACTCTAGTTGAAGATGTTCCAGTAGGTGTAGTTTCAGGTGCTGTAGTTTTAATAGGAGTAACTTCAATTGGAGTATTTAAAGCAGGAGTAGTTTCAGGCGCAGTTGTTTTGGGGGGAGTGACTTTGGTTGGAGATGTTCCAGTAGGTGTAGTTTCAGAAGCAGTAGTTTTAGATGGAATCACTTCAGTTGGAGATGTTCCAGTAGGTGTAGTTTCAGAAGCAGTAGTTTTAGATGGAGTCACTCTAGTTGGAGATGTTCCAGTAGGTGTAGTTTCAGGAGCTGTAGTTTTAGATGGAATCATTTCAGTTGGAGATGTTCCAGTAGGTGTAGTTTTGAGGGGAGTGAATTTGGTTGGAGATGTTCCAGTAGGTGTAGTTTCAGAAGCAGTAGTTTTAGATGGAGTTACTTCAGTTGGAGATGTTCCAGTTGGTGTAGTTTCAGGAGCTGTAGTTTTAGATGGAATCACTTCAGTTGGAGATGTTCCAGTAGGTGTAGTTTCAGAAGCAGTAGTTTTAGATGAAATCACTTCAGTTGGAGATGTTCCAGTAGGTGTAGTTTCAGAAGCAGTAGTTTTAGATGGAGTTACTTCAGTTGAAGATGTTCCAGTAGGTATAGTTTCAGGAGCTGTAGTTTTAATAGGAGTAACTTCAGTTGGAGTATTCAAAGCAGGAGTAGTTTCAGGTGCAGTAGTTTTGGGGGGAGTGACTTTGGTTGGAGATGTTCCAGTAGGTGTAGTTTCAGAAGCAGTAGTTTTAGATGGAATCACTTCAGTTGGAGATGTTTCAGTAGGTGTAGTTTCAGAAGCAGTAGTTTTGGGGGGAGTGAATTTGGTTGGAGATGTTCCAGTAGGTGTTGTTTCAGAAGCAGTAGTTTTAGATGGAATCACTTCAGTTGGAGACATTCCAGTAGGTGTAGTTTCAGAAGCAGTAGTTTTAGATGGAATCACTTCAGTTGAAGATCTTCCAGTAGGTATAGTTTCAGGAGCTGTAGTTTTAATAGGAGTAACTTCAGTTGGAGTATTCAAAGCAGGAGTAGTTTCAGGTGCAGTAGTTTTGGGGGGAGTGACTTTGGTTGGAGATGTTCCAGTAGGTGTAGTTTCAGAAGCAGTAGTTTTAGATGGAATCACTTCAGTTGGAGATGTTCCAGTAGGTGTAGTTTCAGAAGCAGTAGTTTTAGATGGAATCACTTCAGTAGGAGATGTTCCAGTAGGTGTAGTTTCAGAAGCAGTAGTTTTAGATGGAATCACTTCAGTTGGAGATGTTCCAGTAGGTGTAGTTTCAGGAGCTGTAGTTTTAGAGGGAGTAAATCCAGTTGGAGTATTTAAAGCAGGAGTGGTTTCAGGCGCAGTAGTTTTGGGGGGAGTGACTTTAGTTGGAGGAGTTCCACTAGGCGTGATTTCAGGGGAAGTAGTTTTTGAAAGATTGACTTCTGTTGGAAGTGTTCCAGTAGGTGTAGTTTCAGGAGCTGTAGTTTTAGAGGAGGTAACTTCAGTTGGAGTAGTTAAAGCAGGAGCGGTTTCAGGCGCAGTAGTTTTAGAGGAAGTGTATTCAGTTGGAGGAGTTCCACTAGGCGTGATTTCAGGAGCAGTAGTTTTAGAAGAAGTGACTTCAGTTGGAGGAGTTCTACTAGGCGTGATTTCAGGGGCAGTAGTTTTAGATGAAACCACCTCAGTTGGAGATGTTCCAGTAGGTGTAGTTTCAGAAGCTGTAGTTTTAATAGGAGTAACTTCTGTTGGAGTATTTAAAGCAGGAGTGGATTCATGCGCAGTAGTTTTAGAAGAAGTGACTTCCGTAATAGAAGTTCCACTAGGTGTTATTTCAGGAGCAGTAGTTTTAGATGGAGTTACTTCAGTTGGAGATGTTCCAGTAGGTGTAGTTTCAGAAGCAGTAGTTTTAGATGGAATCACTTCAGTTGGAGATGTTCCAGTAGGTGTAGTTTCAGAAGCAGTAGTTTTAGATGGAATCACTTCAGTTGGAGATGTTCCAGTAGGTGTAGTTTCAGAAGCAGTAGTTTTAGATGGAATCACTTCAGTTGGAGATGTTCCAGTAGGTGTAGTTCCAGGAGCTGTAGTTTTAGATGGAGTTACTTCAGTTGGAGATGTTCCAGTAGATGTACTTTCAAATTCAGTAGTTTTAGATGGAGTTACTTCAGTTGGAGATGTTCCAGTAGGTGTAGTTTCAGAATCAGTAGTTTTAGAGGGACTAACTTCAGTTGGAGTATTTAAAGAAGGAGTGGTTTCAGGCGCAGTAGTTTTAGATGGAGTTACTTCAGTTGGAGATGTTCCAGTAGGTGTAGTTTCAAAAGCAGTAGTTTTGGATGGAGTTACTCTAGTTGGAGATGTTCCAGTAGGTGTAGTTTCACGAACTGTAGTTTTAATAGGGGTAACTTCAGTTGGAGTATTTAAAGCAGGAGTGGTTTCAGGGGCAGTAGTTTTGGATGGAATCACTTCAGTTGGAGATGTTCCAGTAGGTGTAGTTTCAGAAGCAGTAGTTTTAGATGGAGTCACTCTAGTTGGAGATGTTCCAGTAGGTGTAGTTTCAGAAGCAGTAGTTTTAGATGGAGTTACTTCAGTTGGAGATGTTCCAGTAGGTGTAGTTTCAGAAGCAGTAGTTTTAGATGGAGTCACTCTAGTTGGAGATGTTACAGTAGGTGTAGTTTCAGGAGCTGTAGTTTTAATAGGAGTAACTTCAGTTGGAGTATTTAAAGCAGGAGTAGTTTCAGGCGCAGTAGTTTTGGGGGGAGTGACTTTGGTTGGAGATGTTCCAGTAGGTGTAGTTTCAGAAGCAGTAGTTTTAGATGGAGTTACTTCAGTTGGAGATGTTCCAGTAGGTGTAAGTTCAGAAGCAGTAGTTTTAGATGGAGTTACTCTAGTTGGAGATGTTCCAGTAGGTGTTGTTTCAGGAGCTGTAGTTTTAGATGGAATCACTTCAGTTGGAGATGTTCCAGTAGGTGTAGTTTCAGAAGCAGTAGTTTTAGATGGAGTTACTCTAGTTGGAGATGTTCCAGTAGGTGTAGTTTCACGAGCTGTAGTTTTAATAGGAGTAACTTCAGTAGGAGTATTTAAAGCAGGAGTGGTTTCAAGCGCAGCAGTTTTGGGGGGAGTGACTTCAGTTGGAGGAGTTCCACTAGGCGGGATTTCAGGGGCAGTAGTTTTAGATGGAATCACTTCAGTTGGAGATGTTCCAGTAGGTGTAGTTTCAGGAGCAGTAGTTTTAGATGGAGTCACTCTAGTTGGAGATGTTCCTGTAGGTTTAGTTTCAGGAGCTGTAGTTTTAATAGGAGTAACTTCAGTTGGAGTATTTAAAGCAGGAGTAGTTTCAGGCGCAGTAGTTTTGGGGTGAGTGAATTTGGTTATAGATGTTCCAGTAAGTGTAGTTTCAGAAGCAGTAGTTTTAGATGGAGTTACTTCAGTTGGAGGTGTTCCAGTAGGTGTAGTTTCAGAAGCAGTAGTTTTAGATGGAGTCACTCTAGTTGGAGATGTTCCAGTAGGTGGTGTAGTTTCAGGAGCTGTAGTTTTAGATTGAATCACTTCAGTTGGAGATGTTCCAGTAGGTGTAGTTTCAGAAGCAGTAGTTTTAGATGAAATCACTTCAGTTGGAGATGTTCCAGTAGGTGTAGTTTCAGAAGCAGTAGTTTTAGATGGAGTTACTTCAGTTGGAGATGTTCCAGTAGGTGTAGTTTCAGGAGCTGTAGTTTTAGATGGAATCACTTCAGTTGAAGATGTTCCAGTAGGTGTAGTTTCAGAAGCAGTGTTTTCAGATGGAGTCACTCTAGTTGGAGATGTTCCAGTAGGTATAGTTTCAGGAGCTGTAGTTTTAATAGGAGTAACTTCAGTTGGAGTATTCAAAGCAGGAGTAGTTTCAGGCGCAGTAGTTTTGGGGGGAGTGACTTTGGTTGGAGATGTTCCAGTAGGTGTAGTTTCAGGAGCTGTAGTTTTAATAGGAGTAACTTCAATTGGAGTATTTAAAGCAGGAGTGGTTTCAGGCGCAGTATTTTTCGGTGAAGTGACTTCAGTTGGAGGAGTTCCACTAGTCTTGATTTCAGGGGTAGTAGTTTTAGATGGAGTTACTTCAGTTGGAGATGTTTGAGTAGGTGTAGTTTTAGAAGCAGTAGTTTTAGATGGAATCACTTCAGTTGGAGATGTTCCAGTAGGTGTAGTTTCAGAAGCAGTAGTTTTAGATGGAATCACTTCAGTTGGAGATGTTCCAGTTGGTGTAGTTTCAGAAGCAGAAGTTTTAGATGGAGTCACTCTAGTTGAAGATGTTCCAGTAGGTGTAGTTTCAGGAGCTGTAGTTTTAATAGGAGTAACTTCAATTGGAGTATTTAAAGCAGGAGTAGTTTCAGGCACAGTTGTTTTGGGGGGAGTGACTTTGGTTGGAGATGTTCCAGTAGGTGTAGTTTCAGAAGCAGTAGTTTTAGATGGAGTCACTCTAGTTGGAGATGTTCCAGTAGGTGTAGTTTCAGGAGCTGTAGTTTTAGATGGAATCATTTCAGTTGGAGATGTTCCAGTAGGTGTAGTTTTGAGGGGAGTGAATTTGGTTGGAGATGTTCCAGTAGGTGTAGTTTCAGAAGCAGTAGTTTTAGATGGAGTTACTTCAGTTGGAGATGTTCCAGTTGGTGTAGTTTCAGGAGCTGTAGTTTTAGATGGAATCACTTCAGTTGGAGATGTTCCAGTAGGTGTGGTTTCAGAAGCAGTAGTTTTAGATGAAATCACTTCAGTTGGAGATGTTCCAGTAGGTGTAGTTTCAGAAGCAGTAGTTTTAGATGGAGTTACTTCAGTTGAAGATGTTCCAGTAGGTATAGTTTCAGGAGCTGTAGTTTTAATAGGAGTAACTTCAGTTGGAGTATTCAAAGCAGGAGTAGTTTCAGGTGCAGTAGTTTTGGGGGGAGTGACTTTGGTTGGAGATGTTCCAGTAGGTGTAGTTTCAGAAGCAGTAGTTTTAGATGGAATCACTTCAGTTGGAGATGTTTCAGTAGGTGTAGTTTCAGAAGCAGTAGTTTTGGGGGGAGTGAATTTGGTTGGAGATGTTCCAGTAGGTGTTGTTTCAGAAGCAGTAGTTTTAGATGGAGTTACTTCAGTTGGAGATGTTCCAGTAGGTGTAGTTTCAGAAGCAGTAGTTTTAGATGGAGTCACTCTAGTTGGAGATGTTCCAGTAGGTGGTGTAGTTTCAGGAGCTGTAGTTTTAGATGGAATCACTTCAGTTGGAGATATTCCAGTAGGTGTAGTTTCAGAAGCAGTAGTTTTAGATGGAATCACTTCAGTTGAAGATCTTCCAGTAGGTATAGTTTCAGGAGCTGTAGTTTTAATAGGAGTAACTTCAGTTGGAGTATTCAAAGCAGGAGTAGTTTCAGGTGCAGTAGTTTTGGGGGGAGTGACTTTGGTTGGAGATGTTCCAGTAGGTGTAGTTTCAGAAGCAGTAGTTTTAGATGGAATCACTTCAGTTGGAGATGTTCCAGTAGGTGTAGTTTCAGAAGCAGTAGTTTTAGATGGAATCACTTCAGTTGGAGATGTTCCAGTAGGTGTAGTTTCAGAAGCAGTAGTTTTAGATGGAATCACTTCAGTTGGAGATGTTCCAGTAGGTGTAGTTTCAGGAGCTGTAGTTTTAGATGGAATCACTTCAGTTGGAGATGTTCCAGTAGGTGTAGTTTCAGGAGCTGTAGTTTTAGAGGGAGTAACTCCAGTTGGAGTATTTAAAGCAGGAGTGGTTTCAGGCGCAGTAGTTTTGGGGGGAGTGACTTTAGTTGGAGGAGTTCCACTAGGCGTGATTTCAGGGGAAGTAGTTTTTGAAAGAGTGACTTCTGTTGGAAGTGTTCCAGTAGGTGTAGTTTCAGGAGCTGTAGTTTTAGAGGAGGGAACTTCAGTTGGAGTAGTTAAAGCAGGAGCGGTTTCAGGCGCAGTAGTTTTAGAGGAAGTGTCTTCAGTTGGAGGAGTTCCACTAGGCGTGATTTCAGGAGCAGTAGTTTTAGAAGAAGTGACTTCAGTTGGAGGAGTTCTACTAGGCGTGATTTCAGGGGCAGTAGTTTTAGATGAAACCACCTCAGTTGGAGATGTTCCAGTAGGTGTAGTTTCAGAAGCTGTAGTTTTAATAGGAGTAACTTCTGTTGGAGTATTTAAAGCAGGAGTGGATTCATGCGCAGTAGTTTTAGAAGAAGTGACTTCCGTAATAGAAGTTCCACTAGGTGTTATTTCAGGAGCAGTAGTTTTAGATGGAGTTACTTCAGTTGGAGATGTTCCAGTATGTGTAGTTTCAGAATCAGTAGTTTTAGATGGAGTTACTTCAGTTGGAGATGTTCCAGTAGGTGTAGTTTCAGAATCAGTAGTTTTAGATGGAGTTACTTCAGTTGGAGATGTTCCAGTAGGTGTAGTTTCAGAAGCAGTAGTTTTAGATGGAATCACTTCAGTTGGAGATGTTCCAGTAGGTGTAGTTTCAGAAACAGTAGTTTTAGATGGAATCACTTCAGTTGGAGATGTTCCAGTAGGTGTAGTTTCAGAAGCAGTAGTTTTAGATGGAATCACTTCAGTTGGAGATGTTCCAGTAGGTGTAGTTCCAGGAGCTGTAGTTTTAGATGGAGTTACTTCAGTTGGAGATGTTCCAGTAGATGTACTTTCAAATTCAGTAGTTTTAGATGGAGTTACTTCAGTTGGAGATGTTCCAGTAGGTGTAGTTTCAGAATCAGTAGTTTTAGAGGGACTAACTTCAGTTGGAGTATTTAAAGAAGGAGTGGTTTCAGGCGCAGTAGTTTTAGATGGAGTTACTTCAGTTGGAGATGTTCCAGTAGATGTAGTTTCAGAATCAGTAGTTTTAGAGGGACTAACTTCAGTTGGAGTATTTAAAGCAGGAGTAGTTTCAGACATAGTAGTTTTAGAGGAAGTGGCTTCTGATGGTGGGGTTTCACTAGGCGTGATTTCAGGTGCAATGGTTCTAGAGAAGGTGACTTCAGTTGGAGATGTTCCAGTAGGTGTATTTTCAGGAGCTGTAGTATCAGAGGAAATAACTTCATTTGGAGTAGTAGAAGCAGGAGCGGTTTCAGGCACAGTAGTTTTGGAGGGAGTGACATCAGTTGGAGATGTTTCAGTAGGTGTAGTTTCAGGCACAGTCGTTCTAGTTTCAGGATCTGTCTGACTTTCAGAAGTAGCTGACACTGATGTTCGACTTTCAGAAGTAGATAAGTATGATGTTGGACTTTTGGTAAAAGGTGACTCTGAAGTTGGACTTTCAGAAGTAGGTGACTCTGATGTTGGACTTTCAGAAGGAGGTGACTCTGATGTTGGACTTTCTGAAGGAGGTGACTCTGATGTCGGACTTTTAGAAGTAAGTGACTCTGATGTCGGACGTTCAGAAGGAGGTGACTCTGATGTCAGACTTTCAGAAGGAGGTGACACTGAAGTTGGACTTTCAGAAGTAGGTGACTCTGATGTTGCACTTTCAGAAGTAGGTGACTCTGATGTCAGACTTTCAGAAGGAGGTGACTCTGAAGTTGGACTTTTAGAAGTAGGTGACTGTGATGTTGCACTTTCAGAAAGAGGTGACTCTGATGTTGCACTTTCAGAAGTAGGTGACTCTGATGTCAGACTTTCAGAAGGAGGTGATTCTGATGTCTGACTTTCAGAAGGAAGTGACTCTGATGTCGGACTTTCTGAAGGAGGTGACTCTGATGTCGGACTTTCAGAAGGAGGTGACTCTGATGTCGAACTTTCAGAAGTAAGTGACTCTGATGTTGGACTTTTAGAAAGAGGTGACTCTGATGTCGGACTTTCAAAAGTAGGTGACACTGAAGTTGGACTTTCAGAAGTAGGTGACTCTGATGTTGCACTTTCAGAAGGAGGTGACTCTGATGTCAGACCTTCAGAAGAAGGTGACTCTGATGTTGGACTTTCAGAAGTAGATAAGTATGATGTTGGACTTTTGGAAAAAGGTAACTCTGAAGTTGGACTTTCAGAAGTAGGTGACTCTGATGTTGCACTTCCAGAAGGAGGTGACTCTGATGTTGGACTTTCAAAAGTAGGTGAAAATGATGTTGGACTTTCAGAAGTAGGTGACTCTGATGTTGCACTTTCAGAAGGAGGTGACTCTGATGTTGCACTTTCAGAAGGAAGTGACTCTGATGTCTGACTTTCAGAAGGAAGTGACTCTGATGTTGGACTTTCAGAAGTAGCTGAGAATGATGTTGAACTTTCAGACGTAGGTGACTCTGATGTTGCACTTTCAGAAGGAGGTGACTCTGATGTCGGACTTTCAGAAGTAAGTGACTTTGATGTCGGACTTTCAGAAGTAGGTGAGAATGATGTTGGACTTTCAGAAGTAGGTGACTCTGATGTTGCACTTTCAGAAGGCGGTGACTCTGATGTTGCACTTTCAGAAGGAGGTGATTCTGATGTCTGACTTTCAGATGGAAGTGACTCTGATGTCGGACTTTCAGAAGGAAGTGACTCTGTTGTCAGACTTTCTGAAGTAAGTGACTCTGATGTCGGACTTTTGGAAAAAGGTGACTCTGATGTCGGACTTTCAGAAGGAGGTGACTCTGATGTCGAACTTTCAGAAGGAAGTGACTCTGATGTTGGACTTTCAGAAAGAGGTGACTCTGATGTCGGACTTTCAAAAGTAGGTGACACTGAAGTTGGACTTTCAGAAGTAGGTGACTCTGATGTTGCACTTTCAGAAGGAGGTGACTCTGATGTCGGAATTTCAGAAGTAAGTGACTCTGATGTCGGACTTTCAGAAGTAGGTGAGAATGATGTTGGACTTTCAGAAGTAGGTGACTCTGATGTTGTACTTTCAGAAGGAGATGACTCTGATGTTGCACTTTCAGAAGGGGGTGATTCTGATGTCTGACTTTCAGAAGGAAGTGACTCTGATGTCTGACTTTCAGAAGTAAGTGAGAATGATGTTGAACTTTCAGAAGTAGGTGAATCTAATGTTGGACTTTCAGAAGTAGGTGACTCTGATGTTGCACTTTCAGAAGGAGGTGACTCTGATGTTGCACTTTCAGAGGGAAGTGACTCTGATGTCGGACTTTCAGAAGGAAGTGACTCTGATGTTGGACTTTCAGAAGTAGCTGAGAATGATGTTGAACTTTCAGATGTAGGTGACTCTGATGTTGCACTTTCAGAAAGAGGTGACTCTGATGTTGCACTTTCAGAAGGAGGTGACTCTGATTTCGGACTTTCAGAAGTAAGTGACTCTGATGTCGGACTTTCAGAAGCAGGTGAAAATGATGTTGGACTTTCAGAAGTAGGTGAATCTGATGTTGCACTTTCAGAAGGAGGTGACTCTGATGTTGCACTTTCAGAAGGAGGTGACTCTGATGTCGCACTTTCAGAAGGAAGTGACACTGATGTCAGACTTTCAGAAGGAAGTGACTCTGATGTTGGACTTTCAGAAGTAGCTGAGAATGATGTTGAACTTTCAGATGTAGGTGACTCTGATGTTGTACTTTCAGAAGGAGGTGACTCTGATGTTGCACTTTCAGAAGGAGGTGACTCTGATGTCGCACTTTCAGAAGGAAGTGACACTGATGTCAGACTTTCAGAAGGAAGTGACTCTGATGTCGGACTTTCAGAAGTAAGTGACTCTGATGTCGGACTTTCAGAAGCAGGTGAAAATGATGTTGGACTTTCAGAAGTAGGTGACTCTGATGTTGCACTTTCAGAAGGACGTGACTCTGATGTTGCACTTTCAGAAGGAGGTGACTCTGATGTCGCACTTTCAGAAGGAAGTGACACTGATGTCAGACTTTCAGAAGGAAGCGACTCTGATGTTGGACTTTCAGAAGTAGCTGAGAATGATGTTGGACTTTCAGAAGTAGGTGACTCTGATGTTGCACTTTCAGAAGGAGGTGACTCTGATGTTGCACTTTCAGAAGGAGGTGATTCTGATGTCTGACTTTCAGATGGAAGTGACTCTGATGTCGGACTTTCAGAAGGAAGTGACTCTGATGTCGGACTTTCTGAAGTATGTGACTTTGATGTCGGACTTTTGGAAAAAGGTGACTCTGATGTCGGACTTTCAGAAGGAGGTGACTCTGATGTCGAACTTTCAGAAGTAAGTGACTCTGATGTTGGACTTTCAGAAGGAGGTGACTCTGATGTTGCACTTTCAGAAGGAGGTGACTCTGATTTCGGACTTTCAGAAGTAAGTGACTCTGATGTTGCACTTTCAGAAGCAGGTGAAAATGATGTTGGACTTTCAGAAGTAGGTGACTCTGATGTTGCACTTTCAGAAGGAGGTGACTCTGATGTTGGACTTTCAGAAAGAGGTGACTCTGATGTCGGACTTTCAAAAGTAGGTGACACTGAAGTTGGACTTTCAGAAATAGGTGACTCTGATGTTGCACTTTCAGAAGTAGGTGACTCTGATGTCGGACTTTCAGAAGTAAGTGACTCTGATGTCGGACTTTCAGAAGGAAGTGACTCTGATGTCGGACTTTCAGAAGTAAGTGAGAATGATGTTGAACTTTCAGAAGTAGGTGAATCTAATGTTGGACTTTCAGAAGTAGGTGACTCTGATGTTGCACTTTCAGAAGGAGGTGACTCTGATGTTGTACCTTCAGCAGAAGGTGACTCTGATGTTGGACTTTCAGAAGTGGATAAGTGTGATGTTGGACTTTTGGAAAAAGGTAACTCTGAAGTTGGACTTTCAGAAGTAGGTGACTCTGATGTTGAACTTTCAGAAGGAGATGACTCTGATGTCGGACTTTCAAAAGTAGGTGAGAATGATGTTGAACTTTCAGAAGTAGGTGAATCTAATGTTGGACTTTCAGTAATAGGTGACTCTGATGTTGCACTTTCAGAAGGAGGTGACTCTGATGTTGCACTTTCAGAAGGAAGTGACTCTGATGTCGGACTTTCAGAAGGAAGTGACTCTGATGTTGGACTTTCAGAAGTAGCTGAGAATGGTGTTGAACTTTCAGAGGTAGGTGACTCTGATGTTGCACTTTCAGAAGGAGGTAACTCTGATGTCAGACTTTCAGAAGGAGGTGACTCTGATGTTGCACTTTCAGAAGGAGGTGACTCTGATGTCGGACTTTCAGAAGTAAGTGACTCTGATGTCGGACTTTCAGAAGTAGGTGAATCTGATGTTGGACTTTCAGACGTAGGTGACTCTGATGTTGCACTTTCAGAAGGAGGTGACTCTGATGTCGGACTTTCAGAAAGAGGTGACTCTGATGTCGGACTTTCAGAAGTAAGTGTCTCTGATGTCGGACTTTCAGAAGTAGGTGAGAATGATGTTGGATTTTCAGAAGTAGGTGACTCAGATGTTGGACTTTCAGAAGTAGGTGACTCTGGTGTCAGACTTTCAGAAGTGCCTGACTTTGACCAGATTTTTGGCCAATCTTCATCTGAAAAAAAAAGAAAGTTCTTACAAATCCTTGATCAAAAATCTTGGCGTTACCACCATTGCTTCATCTTTAAAAAAAACATCAAATCTTGAGCTTTGACAACTAGATAAGGTTCTCCAATATCCGTCTGGTACATAAGGTTCTGCATGATGCTGCCCCTCCTCCCCTGAAGACCTTTATACAGCCATGCCACTAATGGCAGAACTTTAATGTCAGTGTTCAGGTGCGACTGCAATTTTCCCAAAAGAAAGTCTGCGTTCTCTTGATCAGCCTTTTCATACAAAAGTATCCAAAATGGATTGAACTCCAAGACAATATGAGGAACAAAGCAGATTTTCATCGCTTCTCACAGGCTGTCAAAGACTGGCTTTTAGACCACCAGTCCTGCTCGCACTGATAGTACCAGACGGGTATTTGGCCATCATTGACATTATAAGATTTTAGTGTGTTTTTGTATATTATTGTGTTTTTTATTTATTTGTATGTGATGTATTATGTAAACTGTCTGCATCTTTGTTGAGGACTACAGATGGAAAGTATTATTGTGCTAAATCTGGTGCAGCATCTTTTTAATGTAACTGCACATTGTCCTTTTAAAGTAAATTTACCTGAACTGAAAATCTCTACCTTGATTACAAACATATTTACTTTGTATTTATAGTATAAACTGTATAAACATATAATCCATGAAACATGGCAAATGGCAGGATATAAGCTCTTAAACTTGTACGCCAATTTTACTTTTCATCATTATATTGGTTAAAATAAAATATTGTGCAATAATAGTTTTATTCAATGAGAAATGGGAGATACTCAAATCTTAATAGGAGTGAGAAATATTTAAAAAAACAATCACGTTTTCTGCATAATGTAAAAACTATACAAAATCTAATTAATTTCCATTAATTCCATTAATATTTAAACCAAACATGATTCATATGCACAAATCCAGGTACACAATTGTAGTGAAATCCTTAATGTTGTTTTTGCTGTTAACTGAAAGACCAAAGTTATGGTTTACGACGTCTTTGGAATGCCGACCCCCCCGCCCCCATCTCTCTCTGGCATCCAAAGGCCGGCCATTTTAACATGGTCAGAAGACCAGCATGGCTAGAAGAGCAGGATGACCAGATGACTTTTCAGAATATTAAATGTATTTTTCTTGTTATATAATACAAATAATAAATATAATATAATAATATAATAATAAAATATTTTCTGGTAAAGAGACACCAAAGAAGGAACTCACATGAAATATATATCCAAATATAAAAGTGTTTTTATGTTTATATGCTGTTTGAACATACATATCAATACTGTGGTTTCCTAACATGTAATGTTTGATATCATTCTGATCCTTAGAAAGAGCTGGGAAAGTTATGACCAGTTAGCATTTTATGTGAGCCTCAGATCTTTCAATAACGTCAAATAAAAAAGTTTCAAAGTCAATTCGAAGGATGAGAGAGACATAAGGACAGAGGGTCGGAACATCTCCAGCCAATGTTGGGGTGAGGAATCAAATGTCACCCACCAATCAGGAGCACCAGTGGATGGCTTTAAAAAGAGCCGTGCGAAATGGCTCACGCTCTTGACTCTTTCTCTTGTCACTTGACACTTCACGCTGGACTCTTGGAGTCTCATCCCCTTCCCTCTTCACCCCCTTTCCTGACTCCTGCCCCCCTCTCTTTCTGCAACAAGGCGTGGCACGTCTCCCCAGCCGCGGTACTTTCTCAAGACGCAAGCAAGATGCACCAACCCAGCAGCCAGCCAAGCAAGCCTGAACCTCTGGCTCCTACGAGCAACCAAACTGCTCTCCCAGAAAGGACTTGTGACCCTTTGCACCGAGTAAAGATACGTCTCTGGTTGGTTACGCCAACGCGGTCAAGGACAGCCTGCAACAAAGAACCAGGACCAGACCAAAGAAGACTGTCTGCGCTTTCCGCCGCCAAGCCTTCTTCACCGTGGTCCATGAGAAGTCACGCCTGACATCACTGGATCCAGGGTCTTCAGTCGTGCTCCTCCTGCTACTGCTCATCCTCCTCATCCTCCTCATCCTCTTCACCTCAACCTCCTCGTCATCATCACTCCTTCCTCTCTCCTCTCGACGACGTAAGAAACTGTAACATTGTCTCTCTTGCATTGATTGATGTGTTGGGATTTTTCAAATTGATCAGAGGTAGAAAGATTAGCTTAAGATAAGTTGTAAATCTTTCCCAGAAGTTGACATTTATCAAAGCCTTCAAGTCCTTTACTCTCTGAGTAATTCATATTGTTCCTTCCATGATATCAAAGCAAGCATCATCGTTCCATTACATTGTTCTTAACTGTTCTCCTCTTTATTTCTTTCGATAAATCCTATAAAAAGTACCTCAGTTGCCTTTACAATTTTTCATATTTTTGTATAATCAATTTAAGAGCCTCTTACTCAGTAAAGAACAGATAATCATGACAAAAAATAGTAACTTCAGTTAAATGAGATTGATTAAAACTAGTGTTTCATAGTTAATTAATTAAGCCAATTAATGAATTATTATCCACGTAAATGTAATAGTTTCCCTTGTACTATGAAACCAAGGGTGGTGTCCCTTTTCTTCAGGTACATTTTACCTAGAGGCAATTTTAAAGTTAAATCTAAACCTTTTTATACGGAATATAAAACTACCACACAATGTTCAAAGTTTATTTTACTGCTGTTGTTTTATTAGTCGGTGATAATACAAACAATACTGTCAGTTTAACAGGATATGATAATAAAAGAATCAAAGTTCTTTCACCTATCACGTGTTTAAGCTGATAAGATAAATTTAAAAATAATGCTTTAGTTATAAAGTTAAGATTCTACATATGTAAACATGTAACAAAAACAAAGTACATGAAAACTATGATTTGATTCCATCTGGATCCGGAAATCTTTTGTAGGGTTCGTCTCATTGTTTTTTTTCCTTTCACCTACTCTGAGTGTTGTGCTAGCAAGTTCTACTATCATCTGTTGTTTCCAAAGAATGGGGAATCAAACTATTTACATCAGAAAATGTAGCACAAAAAAAATCATCGGTGTAAATGAGATGCTTGGCAGAGGTCTACATAGCCTCAGTGCCTTTCTAATTTATTTTATTGACTGATGAACATTTAAAAACGTGTTTATTTTTTGTCGTTTGTAATGGGACTTATAAGAGGGTTTTTAAAAGTGTTTTACTTATTTTTTGTTTAACATTTTATGACTCAATCTCTTAACTTTAACAGACGGTCATAAAAACAAATGCAAGCAATGAAACGCCTAAATTTTCAGCTGACTTTGGAGTCCTGTGTGGCAAACACACCTTGTAAAGATGGTCTAAAATCATTATAGTCAGTACTTGCATTACTTAGGCTGGAACCTAACTTAAGGGTGTTCATAGCTCGGATGGCAGAGTGGAGGTTGCGGGTTCAATCCCAGCTCCAGACCAGTTTGTGGCATTGTGTCTCTGAGCAAGACACTTCACCCTGATTGCTCCTGATGGTGCCATGTGTCGCAGCCTACTCCCATCAGCATGTGATTGTGTGTGTGAGTGGGGGAATGCGTGACTGTCAAAGCGTTTTTTAGCGTGGTCTAGAAAGACGCTATACAAACAGACATTATTATATTATAACCTATCCCAGCTAGTTGGGGAGACGGGGAGGTGGACAATATTTCTACCCGAAAGTTAAGATTCTGGATCAATCAAGTAAAACAAAACCTTCCCTGGTCACAGAAATATTTTTATTTTAATATTATATGAAATATTAAATTATGTTTTTTATCAAACTCACCATTAGCCGAACAGATGGAGCTGAGCAAAGTCCCGACAATCAACACCTGTAAAAACCTTGCCATCCCCAGAGAGCAGCCCAAACCCTGGGCTGGCGTTGAGTGTCCGAAAAACAGTGTAGAATCAAGACGACTAAACCTCTGAACTTGTGTTACCAGCACAGCAGACTGGAGTGTGTGTGCTGTCATCAGCTGGTGTCAAGGTGTTACAGGCGTAAGTGATAAGAGAGAACAAATTCCATTTTTTTTTATCACAGCTCAATAAAAGAGTCATTCTCGGATGCTGGTCCGGTTTTATTGTTTCTCCCGAACAAACCAGGAGGCGCTCTTACCTCTATATAGACCTGTACTAACTGAAGACATTCAATTGAATTCTCACAATGCGTGGAGGCCATCTTAGGCTCACTTAATCCTTGTGGTCCGACAGATATTTAGGCCAAAATCAATGGTTCAATAACGTTGACTGTGTCGTGTCTGATGCATGTTTGTTTGATTCCACCCTGATCGTGCTCATGGACAAGACTCCAGATGCTTGAGTATCTTTTGTGTAGATGTTCTTCTGGTGCTTAATACACATGGAGGGCAAGAGATTTCTCTACTCCATTTTTCTTTCTCAACTTATTTTCCTTCTCCGCAACATCTTCTTATTGACTTCCTCCTCCCTAAACTCCTTTTCTCGCATTTCCTCCTTCCTTCTTCTAAAATGTCCCTCCTTTTTCCTTGTGGCCTCTTCATGTTTCTCGTCTTCTCCTCCCTCCTTATTCTTATCTTTCTACCCCTCTCCCATTCTCACTCTTTCTTAACTTCTTACCTTTTCTCCTACTTCTACTTTCATCCTTCTCTTCTTCTCCTTCACTTTCTTATATTCTACCCTTACTCTTCTTCTCCCTCTATGACATACAAATAAACACCAGTAAATTATATTAGAATTATTATATAATTATGTTCATTATAATAAAACATTTTAACTTCCTCCCCCAATTTCTGTGTTTCTGTATTGTTTACATTAAAAAACACCTTTTCTTGCACTAATGTTTATCGTCGTTGTTGTGTTTTTTAATATTTGATTTATGACTTTTATTTTTTATTACAATTGTTTTTGTTTTTGTTTTTTTTCAATGTGTACTGTTTGTCTTGAGATCAAGTTGATCACCAGATCCTGCTGAGAAGACTGAGGGATGAAGTGGGACTGTCTGGGTCTGTGCTACGATGGTTCTTTTTGTACCTCTCTGGGCGCAGTTTCAGTGCATCTGCCAATCAAATGAGGTCTGAATCAGCGGATCTGTTGCTTGGAGTCCCTCAAGGTACTGTTCTGGGTATTATTTTTGCTGTATTTGATTCCTCTGGGTAAAATCATTCATTTCCTGATGTTTCTTATCACATTTTTGCTGATGACATCCAGCTCTACTGTTCTTTTGATCCAACTGAGCCCCAGAGGCTGAACAGTTTAGTCAATTGTTTGCTAGAAATCAAACAATGAGTGAAAACACTTTGCAGCAAAATGTGGACAAAACTGAAACTCTGGTTATTGCTCCTGATGATAAGGTTCCAGGGTTGAGTCAGTACTTGGGTGACTTAGGTCAGTCTGACAAACTGAGCTTGAGAAACCTGGTGTTGTATTTGATAAAGACATGTCTCTAGTTCAACAATGAACAAAACTGACCACAAACTGTTTCCTTCAACTGAGAAAAATCTCTAAACTTAGGAAAATTATGTCACAACATGATCTGGAGCTTGTAATCCATGTGTTTGTGTCATTTAGATTATTGTAACAGTTTGTTTTCATGTCTAAACAAGAAGGATCTGTCTCGCCTGCAATTCATACAAAACTCTGCAGCGTGAATACTGACTCGCTCTAGTAGAAGAACTCACATTTCTCCGATCCTTAAAACTCTTCACTGGCTGCCAGTTTCTTTCAGGATCAACTTTAAAATTCTGATTCTTACTTTCAGATCTATTCATGGTCAGACCTTCCATCAGTGATCTGATCCAGACTTACACCCCAGCTCGGGCTCTGAGGTCTGTGGATCAGAATCTACTGATGGTTCCTGAACACGGTTCAGGACCAGAGGAGAGAAATCCTTCCAGACTGTTGCTCCTAAGCTTTGGAACCATCTCTGTGTTTGATGATCTACTGACTCCTTCAATAAACATATTTTTATTTGTGCTTTTCCCTGATTTTCTGAGACTCTTATGTTTGTCTTATGTGTCTTTTAAAGTATATATTTTAACTGTGTATTGTTTTTGATTGTTAAAGCTCTTTCGGACCCTGGTCTACCTTTACTTTACTTACTTACTTTACTTTAATCCGTGAAGGTTCTCATTCATCAAGGTCATGGTTATCCAAGAGGTTCAAAAGCGAGTCAGTTCTTGAAGTGAAGAAGCTTCTCGGATGAGAGGTGAACCTTAATATAACGTGAACGCTTGTTTAATCTTTTTTGATGTGAACTGCTGTGAGAACTGAAATGTCCCTAATGTGGGAAGAATAAAAAGGTATATGATATCTGAAGGTGCTGATAAAGGGATTAGGAAAGAGGGCGTGCTGTAGTCTTTGGTCACAAACGGGTGTGTAGAAGCTTTTCTCACGAAATCTGTGTGACACACCTTAGAGACGCGTCATAGCTCAGGTGGTAGAGTGGTTGCCTGCAGTCTTAAAGGTTTCAATCCCAGCTCCAGACAAGCTTGTGTCGTTGTGTCTCTGAGCAAGACACTTTACCCTGATTGCTCCTGATGGCAGATTCGGCGCCATGTGGTGCAGCCTACTCCCATCAGTATGTGTGAATGGCTGTCAAAGGCGCTATATAAATAGAGATTATTATTATTATTATTATATAAAGTTAGAAATTCATCAGTTGTAATGTCACAGTTTGAACTGTAGACAAATAATCATCTTAAGTATCAATTTCTTAAGAAGTTGCGATTCACGGGTGTGTTCCGAGAAGGTGACTAACCCGACCTTGACACCCGTAACTTGATTGGACTTATCTTTACGACTTCAGTTGTATATATAAATCTGTTCAACGTCCGCACGAAGTAAGAGTTTATTCTTTGGAAGTAAAACTATTTTAAATATAAGTGCCATCAGAATATTGAATAGTTACATTTAATCATTTCTGGTGTCAAAACTTTACACAATTGTCCAATAATTGATTCATCGAGAAGTTGCTTAGTTTATATTTGTTGTCCTTTATTTAATAATAAAAAATAAAAATGTCTTCTTCGTTTAAATTTAAACATATATTTTGATATTCTAATTCCAACAATTCAAATGTTTTAAATTCAATATTTTTTTGCAGCCTTTTAAGTTCAATACTAAAATGAATGTTTATATTAAATAGAAAAGTTCAAGTTTAAGATGATAGTGTTTATACAGTATTCATTCTACAGATGTCAATGAAACTTATTTTTAAGTAAGAAAAAGGTCAAGTTCAACTTCTCTTTCATTTATCAACTGTTTATTCATCAGGTTTTAGACATTAGTTAAAAAAAACAGTTTACGTGACAAGAAATGTTGACCTTTTGGACAAGTTTTAATTAATGAGTCTGTTGAAAATATATCTTCCTTTTACTGCTGCGTTCCTTCACTTGTTACATTTTCAAGTTGCATTTTCTTCGATTCTTGATTCATTCATTCTAAAATATTTGTATAAATCTGTAAATCTGAAACCTCACACCCGTTTACACGAGACAAGAAATGAAGAGAGATTTATGGCTTCAAGCTTAAGAACTGACCCGAATAGGTGGTGAAAAAAATCTTTTGAAGAGAAAGAAAAATTAAAATTGTGTTGTAGCTCTACTGAGAAACCTTTGTTCTTCTCAAGTACCAAAGCTGTGATTACTGAAAACCAAATCAGGGACACCCTGGAAAGCTCGCTAGTCCAGTACAGAGCAGAAAAATGACGGACAACCCACTGCACACTTACATCTAGAAACACTTTGGAGAAGTGATGTCTTAGACAATATTTTTTATAACCAGTTGAAACCAGAAGTTCACATACACTGTATAAAAAGACACATACACAGGTTGTTTTTTTGTCATTGTTTGACATGAAATCAAAATAAACGTTTCCTATTTTAGGTCAATTAGGATAACCAAAATTATTTCTATTTGCTAAATGCCAGAATAATGACATAGACCATTTTTTATTATTTTCTTCAAAGTCATAAGTTTACCTACAGCTCACTAGTATTTGGTACCAATTGCCTTTAAACTGGGTCAAACGTTTTGGATTACCCTTCCACAAGCTTCTCACAGTCGCCAGAATTTTGGCCTATTCCTCCTGACAGAACTGGTATAACTGAGCCAAGTTAGTAGGCCGTCTTGTTCGCACATCCCTTTTCAATTCTGCCCACACATTTTCAATAGGGTTAAGGTCAGAGCTCCGTGATGTTCACTCCTAAACACTGACTTTGTTATCCTTAGGCCGCTCTGTGACCAGTTTGGAAGGATGTTTCGGGTCGTTGTCCATTTGGAAGACCAAGCTTCCACTTCCTGGCTGATGTCTTGAGATGTTGCTTCAGTATTTCCACATAATGTTCTTTGCTCACGATGCCATCTCTTTTGTAAAAGTGCACCAGGCGCTCCTGCAGAAGCACGACCCCACACAACGTGATGCAGCCACCCCTGGATTTCACAGTTGGGATGGAGTTCTTTCAAGCGTCCCCCCTTGTGACTCAAATCCACTCAAATGTTTTCAATTAACCCATCAGACGCTTCCAACGACATGACGTCATCATCTGGGCTTTCTCAAATTCTTTAAAGGCACAGTAACCTTAGTTGACCTGAAACAGGCAACGTATATTTCGATTTCATGTCAAACAATGTGTTTTTGTCTTTTTTATACAATGTATGTAAACTTCTGGTTTCAACTGTACATGTTTTTAGATTTTATAGATGTGTGGTTTTCAAGTTTGGGTTCAATTATGTTATTTTAGTGAATAAATGACGTGTTATTTTAGTGATTGCATCTTAACACTAGCGTCAAAGATCAAATAGTAACATTTAATGCGATTATTTTTATTTATTAACCATCCGACGTTGAACGAGTTTGTCCTAAAAATGTAGAATCCATCAGTTTGACACATTCTTCACACATGGAGAAAGTATTTGAACACCTGGAGTCCTTTGAGGTTCTGGTAACATAAGCTCGTCCAAGAAGAATGCTTGAAGGTTTAATCAATAAACTGGTTTATTGTTCACTTGTCAGTCAACAATTTCAGAATTTCTTCATTCATAAGAAAACCACAATATTCCACATATTTACACGATGGTGCTTTGTTTTTAGCCAACACATGACACACAGTACACAGTACACAGTACACAGTACTTTGGCTGACGAATCAACCATCCTGCCAAACGTGACAAGTCATATCAACGCAATAGAAAATTAATCATTATCCTGGTGAGAGCAACACCTGCTCCATAAACTGAACCAAACCCACATACGTGGCGAAGCAAAAATGTTGATCAAACAATAAGTAACAAAAACACGAATATCCTAAACTTCGACTTCTTTCCGCCGCAGCAGTTTAACAGGGATCATGAAGGGGTTCAGGGGCGGGCAAAGTCCCAGATGAGGTCTGCTGACTGGTGGGGTCTGCTGACTGGTGGGGGTCTTCTGACTGGTGGAGGTCTGCTGACTGGTGGAGGTCTGCTGACTGGTGGGGGTCTGCTGACTGGTGGAGGTCTGCTGACTGGTGGAGGTCTGCTGACTGGTGGGGGTCTGCTGACTGGTGGGGGTCTGCTGACTGGTGGGGGTCTGCTGACTGGTGGAGGTCTGCTGACTGGTGGAGGTCTGCTGACCCGACAGGCCACCTTCTGTGGTCTGCTGGGTGTTTCCATCTGTGGTGGGTCGACACCCTGCCCCCTCCTGGCGAGGCTGGCCACTGCGAGTGGTCTGCTTCTTGATCCTGAGATCATTGATGAAGGCTTGTGACTTCTTGGAGCTGGAGTTGGAGGAAAGACATTGGTAGACCTGCAACAAAACAAGAACATGGATCAGATACACCTTGAAGGTCAACCAATGTAAAAAACTCAACTCTCCTGACATGTTTCAAATGTTAAAGTCTCTCCAAGATGCAGTAAGTCCATCATCATGACCATGTTTTCAACTTTATAACTTATTATTACTTTATAAAGTTGCTCTGAAATCTGGCTGAACAAGAGGTTACAAGAGTCCATTATGACTCGTAATGGATTCACTCCTCCTCCAGCTGTAATCACGCCCGCCTTGTTTATACAACAAGCCCCTTGGAGGTGAAGACTTCTGAGATTGATGACGCGCGGCGACAAACCTTGATGCTTGACCAATCACAGGACAGTGGGTGTGGTTATGGTCAACAAGATTTCACAATAATGCTCCTTCCCATGATGCAACACTAATAGTCTCAGGGACTCATTCATTCCTCGTGCTAGTAGATCGTTTAATTCTGAGTTTGGAGTGAAAAGATGATATTCTACCTTAAAATTTGTATCCTTTTCTTTGTTATTTTTCTTTGATCTATGTTCTTTATCTTTAGACTTCGATTGTGTCATCTTGCACTTTATTTTTTATAAAAACTTTGTTCTTGTTCTTTATGAATTTACCGTCTGTGTTGGAAAAACAATTTCCCAGAAGAGACCTGCAGAGGGATCAATAAAGTTTTTTATCTATCCATCATCTCAACAGCTTATCAGTCACGGGCTTTAGCCACGACTGCGTTATTGACTTTTATGATTATATGAATGGATCATAGGTATTGATTAACAAACTTATCTTTTTATTATAAAAAAATATGTTTCTTTATATTTCTTGTACAAGTAAATGACTGTGATGGTAAATGAATACGTCTATTGATCAATCAATCAACGATGACTCGTACAAAAGGAAAGGTCAGAACAATGTGTCACATGTAAATATAATAATAATATAAGCTTATTAATAAATACCTATGATCCATTCATATTATCCTTTAATTCTGCGTTAAATTAAGTGAATCCTAAGATTCTGAGCACAAAGTAAAAATAGTGACATAAATGTGACCAACTGTATCATCAGTTCAATGGTTTCTCAACAAACATCCAAATGGCCTCATATGAAGTCATGCGGACGTGAGCGGAAAATAAGTCAGAGATAATGAGCAGCTAATTATAGACAAACCACGTCAGACGTGGCTAAACATTAATCAGCTTCAATCAGCGTTAAACCAAACTTGTTGCCGTGGTGACGGTCAACACAATATTTTTGGGCACTAAGAGTTTAACAGCTCGAATGATGGTGCGTACGGGAAATCATTATCACTCTTTTAGGTTCACATTTTAAGAGTCCCTCGACCACATGAGTCGGCGCCTCTGGATTTTTCTCACGCGCATGTGACGAAGACCTGACGACCTGAAAGAAAAGTAGCCGTGGCTTACGGCCTACTGTCACCAAAATGAAGGCTCTGACTATAAACATGTCCTGAACAGAATTTGTTTTAAAACATTGTGTATATTTAGCTTACGAAGCTAATGTGCACGAGTGGTTTTAAAGGCACGCTTTTAGGGAGAAGGTTTGTCTTTTTTTAAACTCAAAATATAGCTCGTTCACAACGTTTTAACCATCACCTAGCACACCATTAAGATCAGTGAGATTTCAACAGATGCTTTACAAAGTTCAAATGGCCGTTAAAAAACGAGTAAAATAACGTGCGTCCAACTATTACAATTAAAGGTAAATTTTAACTAAATCCATCCATCCATCCATCACTGTAAGAAGTGAGGGATGTCAAGACGGAGAAACGAAAAAAGAACAACTGAAGATGGAAGAAATGTTATATAAAGTACAATTAAGAAAGTGAAATATATTTTAGAAAATGTCATTAAAAAATGCATATTGAAATCTCAAAAATAAAACGAATAACTGGCAACAATTATTCTCTCTATAGAAAATCACCGATTCCCAGTTTCCGAGATGTCCTTGAACGCAGCACGGTTCCCTTTGTGCAACATAAAATATTTAAAGTCAAGTATTATTGTTGAAATAATATAATGTTGAAAGAAATTAAAATATAATTTAGTATACATTTCTATTCTTATTTATTCACCAATTTTTAAGTGTGTATTAATATTAATTAATTTCATTCGTTCTATTCTGTAACGTCAACAATTCGTGCTTTGTTTTTTACAACATTGTTAATAAACTTATTCTGATTCTGATATACTGAATCTTTCTTGGTCACTTTTAATGTTTTACACGGTTTGAATGAAGAGCAGAGAATTTACCGGGACCAGATGTCTTCTCAGTGGGTAGCAGTCCAGCAGGGAGAGCTCCTCCGGGAGAGACATCAGCAGGTCGAGCAGAATAGCGCTCTCTAGTGGACAAAAAAAGTCACCGCGATGAATTGAAAGATTTCGAAGATAAGAGCTTTTGCAAAAAGCAAGTGGGACGCACCCATGGGGGTGAGTTTACACCCTTTGTCTGGCTTGTTGGTCATACCCAGGTACTGATAGATGCGCTCAAAGTCCACCACATCTTTGTTTCCATTCGCGCCGGGGTCAAAGGTGAGCCCGCCAGGAGAGCTGGAGGGAGGTCTGGGCGGGGTGAAGGGGAGGTGCAGGGATCCTCTCGGAGGTGTGGCTGCAGGGAGAGCACTCTTGCTTACGGGATACACCTGGATCACTCTGGGCGGTGCTGGGAGTGTGTGGATGGGAATCAGGCTTCTGTTTGGACTCTGGACGATGAGTGGTGGAAATGAGGCGTTGATCGCTGCGGAGGTTCCTGGAAAATAAAACGTTTGAAAGCGTGACCACAGGTGATAAACACGGACAAATTTCAACCCCATCTACCGTATAAATCTTGTTATCATGCTCCGTCTACAGGGAGTGCAGAAATATTAGGCAAGTTGTATTTTTGAGGATTAATTTTATTATTGAACAACAACCATGCTCTTAATTAACCCAAAACACTCATTAATATCAAAGCTGAATATTTTTGGAAGTTGGAGCAGGGCTTTTTTAGTTTTAGCTATTTTAGGAAGATATCTGTGTGTGCAGGTGACTATTACTGTGCATAATTATTAGGCAACTTAACAAAAAACAAATATATACCCATTATAATTATTTATTTTCACCAGGGAAACCAATATAACAGTTCAACAATCACAAATATACATTTCTGACATTCAAAAACAAAACAAAAACAAATCAGTGACAAATATAGCCACCTTTCTTTGCAAGGACACTCAAAAGCCTGCCATCCATGGATTCTGTCAGTGTTTTGATCTGTTCACGATCAACATTGCGTGCAGCAGCAACCACAGCCTCCCAGACACGTTCAGAGAGGTGTACTGTTTTCCCTCCTTGTAAATCTGACATTTGATGAGGGACCACAGGTTCTCTATGGGGTTCAGATCAGGTGAACAAGGAGGCCATGTCATTAGTTTTTCTTCTTTTAGACCCTTTCTTGCCAGCCACGCTGTGGAGTACTTGGATGCGTGTGATGGAGCATTGTCCTGCATGAAAATCATGTTTTTCTTGAAGGATGCCGACTTCTTCCTGTACCACTGCTTGAAGAAGGCGTCTTCCAGAAACTGGCAGTAGGACTGAGAGTTGAGCTTGACTCCATCCTCAACCCGAAAAGGCCCCACAAGCTCATCTTTGATGATACCAGCCCATACCAGTACCCCACCTCCACCTTGCTGGCGTCTGAGTCGGACTGGAGCTCTCTGCCCTTTACCGATCCAGCCACTGGCCCATCAAGACTCACTCTCATTTCATCAGTCCATAAAACCTTAGAAAAATCAGTCTTGAGATATTTCTTGGCCCAGTCTAGACGTTTCAGCTTGTGTGTCAGTGGTGGTCGTTTTTCAGCCTTTCTTACCTTGGCCATGTCTCTGAGTATTGCACACCTTGTGCTTTTTGGCACTCCAGTGATGTTGCAGCTCTGAAATATGGCAAAACTGGTGGCAAGTGGCATCTTGGCAGCTGCATGCTTGACTTTTCTCAGATCATGGGCAGTTATTTTGCGCCTTGGTTTTTCCACATGCTTTTTGCGACCCTGTTGACTATTTTGAATGAAACGCTTGATTGTTCGATGATCACGCTTCAGAAGCTTGGCAATTTTAAGAGTGCTGCATCCCTCTGCAAGATATCTCACTATTTTTGACTTTTCGGAGCCTGTCAAGTCCCTCTTCTGACCCATTTTGCCAAAGGAAAGGAAGTTGCCTAATAATTATGCACACCTGATATAGGGTGTTGATGTCATTAGACCACACCCCTTCTCATTACAGAGATGCACATCACGTGATATGCGTAATTGGGAGTAGGCTTTCGAGCCTATACAACTTGGAGTAAGACAACATGCATAAAGAGCATGATGTGGTCAAAATACTCATTTGCCTAATAATTCTGCACTCCCTGTATCGTAGGTTGTCGACTTCTTAAATAACTTAATTAAGGAACGTAAAAGCATTAACAATGAATAAAAGATTTTTTTAATTGAGAAACACAGTAATTTATGTAAATAAATCAATCCACTTATAATTATTTGACTAGATCATACAAATATTTACCTTTTTCACTTTAAATTCAGTAAAGACATTTATTTCTATCCATGTTTTGCAAATATCATCAATATTTAGATATTTTTTAAATTTACATTTGTAAATGTGATATTTGCTGAGGAAAATGATTTGCAATAACACGTCTTGTTAACCTTAAGATTGTACATTTTATTATTGTAGTAAGTCATTTATATTTATATAGCGCTTTTCTAGACCAGGGTCACAAAGCACTTAAACAATAAAAAAAGAAACTAAAAAAAAGATATACTTAAAAGATCAAGATAACACTGAGAAAAACACAGGTGTCCCAGAAAATCAGGGAAATGCACGAATAAGAAAGTCTTAAGATGTTTCTTGAAGGAGTCAGTACTCTTAATATAATAATACACGTTATAAACCAGGGGTATGAGAAGTATGCGATGAGACACAGCGAAGGTTCAAAGTTTGTACTTAGACGATGGTCAATGTTGATTACAACACTGACATCTAGTGGCCGTTATGTGAATCGCAAGGAGATTTAACAAGTAAGTAAGTAAGTAAGTCATTTTTATTTGTATAGCGCTTTTCCAGACCAGGGTCACAAAGCACTTAAACAATCAAAACAATATTCAATAAAGTATATATTTTAAAGATCAAGATAAAACTGATAACACAACAGGAGTTCCAGAAAATCAAGGAAAAGCCTGAACAAATAAAAACGTCTTAAGATGTTTCTTAAAGGAGTCAGTAGATCATCAAGCGCAAAGAGAGAGGAAGATCGTTCCAAAGCTTAGGAGCAACAGCCTGAAAAGATTTCTCTCTTCTGGTCCTGAACCGTGTTCAGGAACCATCAGTAGATTCTGATCCACAGACCTCAGAGCCCGAGCTGGGGTGTAAGTCTGGATCAGATCACTGATGGAAGGTCTGACCATGAATAGCTCAGAAAGTAAGAACCAGAATTTTAAAGTTGATCCTGAAAGAAACTGGAAGCCGGTGAAGAGTTTTAAGGATCGGAGAAATGTGAGTTCTTCGCTCGACTTCATCGTTAGAATCTGCCTCACTCAAATAAATAGAGAGTTTGTGTTCAATTCCGGTTGAATAAAGACCAGAGTTTAGTGCGTGCGACGTCAACTCGGCTAGATTTAAATTCAACAAACTTCAGGACGATCGACGATGACACAAAAATACATTTAACAAGTTTAGTTTAGTCATAACACTTGATTAACTTAGTTCTAAATCTCGTTGATCATAGATCAAATGATGATCAAAGTCGCGACAGAAAATCTCTCATCATCGCTCAATAAATTCTGCACGACGCAGTATCTGTCAATTATAACATGATCATCGAGTGTTACTTGTATGAAAAATGTGAACAAAGGTCCTCCAGACCTCAGTGCTCTCAGGCCCGCACACATGGACGCGCATGTTCACCTTTTGTGAAACAGGTTAAGAGTTAACTGATACATCGTGTTGTTCTAACGTACGATTAAATTGATTCTGCTTATTTTATTTACAAACATTTGCAAAACCTAATGAATCTCGAAGCAGAGGGAAGACTTTTATTTGACATGTTTATACTAAAAAAAGTGTACATATAACATATTTTCCACACTATAAGTTGCACTTAAAAGCCTTTAATTTCTCAAAATACAACAGTGCGCCTTATAATCCGGAGCGTCTTATATATGAACATTACCTGGTCGGTGACTTGTTTACAAACACAATCATGACTTTGCGCCGACTGAGCCGACACGCCGTGAGCGGGATTACGTCATTGCATCATCACGGGGTGGGATTTACGACCCACCTAACATCATGGCGGTCGATTATGGAGTAAGATTACTGCCACCGGTTCGAGCGTGAGTGTCTTGGTTGTTGTACACTCAAAATCACTCTGCTGCACTTAACCAGTCATACACGCGCGTTCAACATGTCATACACGTGCGTTCAACATGTCATACACGTGCGTTCAACATGTCATACACGTGCGCTCAACATGTCATACACGTGCTCTCTAGCCGTCATACACGCGCTCAACTTCACTGTCTTCTCACAACACCAGTCTAACGCGCTGCTGCTTGAAGCCTTTTAAACATTATTTGAACATCGTTACCATGGGAGTGAACAGAGTTGTCAGAACACTTAATAAATTTTGACTTTATCTGACTGTTTTGACGTTCCCTTCAGCACAGCTTT